>NC_053040.3:87216215-87519245 GCF_002575655.3 Aegilops tauschii subsp. strangulata
TGTATAAAGAAATCCCTAGTTTTTGAAGGGTTCAAGCTGTTGCCATCATATGTCCACAAGTGCATTGCTTTTTGAATGTGAAATGATAACTTCGTGTTGTTTATTATCTTCTGCTCAAAACTTCTGCTGCTATAATGTTGTAAGGGTAGTAATTGGTCTCTTCTGCTGCTTATCAGAGATGGGGGGAGGCCGCCACCGCAGGCTCCGCTCTGCCACACCGGAGTACGAGTTGGATGCTTTCGAGTTCTTCAGTATCATACTTGGGACTTCCTCCAAGAGGCAGGTATATAAAAGGAGAGATCTCCCCTTCACCCATCTCATTATGATAACTCTGCTGTTTGCTACATCACTCCTTGTCCCAAACTGTAGAGGCTGCCTGACACTTTTATGAAGATGCTGGACGGCCATCAGCCAAAGAATGTGAAGCTGCGATAGGCCGACAGCGGGCATCGCATGCATTGGGACATGGAGGTGGTGATCAGGTACGACCACATGTACCTGTGTCATTGCTAGGAGCAGTTCTACCGTGCCTATGACCTGCGGCACGGGTACTTCCTTCTCTTCAGGTACGACGGCGACGCCATGCTCACCGTGAAGGTGTTCAACACGACTATGTGTCGCATGCGCTACCAGGACGACGATGATGCCAGTACGTTCTGCCTCTTCTTCCTCTACATTTGGCTTTGTCTCACATCGATTGTTAACGGTCATTGTTGCATTTGGTCAGGCAATGGGAGCAGCAGCAGCAGCGAGTCTGGCTATAGCCAAAGCAGCAGTGACTCTGGCTGCAGCAAAAGCAGCAGCGAGGATGATCCGGAATGGAGTGGGGAAGAAGAGGAGCAGAGTGGGGATGAGGAGGTGCTGGCTGACGATGGGCAAGAGATGGTGGTGGCTGAGGATGACCTAGTGATGGTGGTGGGTGACGATGGGCAAGAGATGGTGGTGGCTGACGGTGGACAAGAGATGGTTGATACGTCCATTTTGCATCATGCTTTTATATCGATATTTATTGCATTATGGGCTGTTATTACACATTATGTCACAATACTTATGCCTATTCTCTCTTATTTTACAAGGTTTACATAAGGAGGGAGAATGCCGGCAGCTGGAATTCTGGGCTGGAAAAAGAGCAAATATTAGAGACCTATTCTGCACAACTCCAAAAGTCCTGAAACTCCACGAAAGTTATTTTTGGAAATAATAAAAAATACTGAGCAGAAGAAATACCATAGGGGGCCCACACCCTGGCCACGAGGGTGGGGGGCGCGCCCTACCCCCTGGGCGCGCCCCCTGCCTCGTGGGCCCCCTGTTGGCCCTCCGGTGCCCATCTTCTGCTATATGAAGTCTTTCGTCCAACGAAAAATCATAAGCAAGCTTTCGGGACGAGACTCCGCCGCCACGAGGCGGAACCAATCTAGGGGTCTGGCAGAGCTGTTCTGCCGGGGACACTTCCCTCCGGGAGGGGAATTCATCGCCATCGTCATCACCAACGCTCCTCTCATCGGGAGGGGGCAATCTCCATCAACATCTTCACCAGCACCATCTCCTCTCAAACCCTAGTTCATCTCTTGTATCCAATTCTTGTCTCCAAGTCCGGGATTGGTACCTGGAGGTTGCTAGTAGTGTTGATTACTCCTTGTAGTTGATGCTAGTTGGTTTATTTGGTGGAAGATCATATGTTCAGATCCTATATGCATATTAATACCCCTCTGATTATGAACATGAATATGCTTTGTGAGTAGTTACGTTTGTTCCTGAGGACATGGGAGAAGTCTTGCTATTAGTAGTCATGTGAATTTGGTATTCGTTCGATATTTTGATGAGATGTATGTTGTCTCTCCTCTAGTGGTGTTATGTGAACGTCGACTACATGACACTTCACCATTATGTGGGCCTAGAGGAAGGCATTGGGAAGTGATAAGTAGATGATGGGTTGCTAGAGTGACAGAAGCTTAAACCCTAGTTTATGCGTTGCTTCGTAAGGGGCTAATTTGGATCAATATGTTTCATGCTATGGTTAGGTTTACCTTAATACTTCTTTTGTAGTCGCTGATGCTTGCAATAGGGGTTAATCATAAGTGGGATGCTCGTTCAAGTAAGAATAGCACCCAAGCATCGGTCCACCCACATATCAAATTATCAAAGTACCGAACGCGAATCATATGAACGTGATGAAAACTAGCTTGACAATAATTCCCATGTGTCCTCGGAAAAGAGTTTGTCCAGGCTTGTCCTTTGCTACAAAAAGGATTGGGCCACCTTGCTGCACTTTATTTACTTTTGTTACTTGTTACCGTTACAAATTATCTTATCACAAAACTATCTCTTACCTATAATTTCAGTGCTTGCAGAGAGTACCTTGCTGAAAACCGCTTATCATTTCCTTCTGCTCCTTGTTGGGTTCGACACTCTTACTTATCGAAAGGACTACGATAGATCCCATATACTTGTGGGTCATCAATGGTGGTGGCTGAGGATGACCTAGCGATGGTGGTGGCCGTCCGACGATGGGCAGGAGATGATGGTCCCTGACAATGACCTCGCGATGGTGGTGGCGCCGGCGATCCCATGGCTGGGCGACATGACCATGCCAATTGTGGTAGAAGACTACATCCCACTGCCCCCACTGCCTCGCCACTCTTGGCGCATCAGGATGAGGAATGAGAAGGAGAAGAAGGAGGAGTGAACTATGTCAGGTATGTCAGATCTCCAAAATGATCTATAACTAGCTTTGTTTCCTCCGAAATGACATAAGTTAGCTCTAATATGCTAAGTTATCTCTAATATGCTTAGTTTCCTAGGTTTGCTCAATAATGACATACACTTGGCTTACTTGTGTAAAAAGTGGCATAATTATGCTTAGTTAACTCAAAAATGGCATAATTAGTTAAGTTAGCTCCAAAATGACCCATTTAACCTAGGTTAGCTCCAATATGATCCATTTTACCTAGGTTAGCTCCAAAATGACCAAGTTTACCTAGGTTAGCTCCAATATGATCCGTGTTAGCTAGGTTAGCTCCAAAATTACTTATGTTAGCACAAAAATGACCTATACTTACCTTATTTTCCTCCAAATTGACATAATACGCTTAGTTAGCTAAAAATGGCATAATTACCTATGTAAGCTCTAAAATGACACAAATAAGGAATAAGAAGAAGAAAAACAAGGAAGAGGAGAAAAAGAAAGAATAGAAGAAGAAAGAGAAGAAAAAGAAAGAATAAAAGAAGAAGAATGAGAAGGAAAAGGGTAAAAACCTTCTTCTTCTTCTTCTTCTTCTTCCTCTTCTAGTTTTAGTTTTAGTTTCTGTTATGATTTTGTGTTGAGAAACAATGTATGTTGAATAACTCCATGAAACTATGTATGTATGTTGATGAACTCCGTGAAACTATGTATGTATTGGACGTTTTAATACCCTATGTGTTCTATTGCGTTGATGGACTGCTACATGATGGATACATGGGCTATGTTTGAGGTTGAAACTATATATATAATTTATGTCTTTTGAAAATGCAAGGATATAACAAAAAATAGAAAAAATAGGGGCTATACAGGCTCTTTGCCGTCAACTGGCGGACGGCAAAGAGCTTTGCCATCAGCCAACTAACGACAAAGCTACCACGTGGCAGCTACCTGCTCAACCTGGGGCACTGGCTGGCCTATTTGGTTACTTTGCCGTCCACTGGCTGACGGCAAAGGTGCAATGGTCTTTGCCGTCTGCCAGCGGACGGCAAAGTGCACCGTTACCCCCTAACGGCCATAAGCTGCCACATGTGCCGTCCAGGACCTTTGTCGTCCGCCGGCGGACGACAAAGACCATTTCATCTTTGCCGTCCGCCAGCGGACGGCAAAGAAGCCTTCGCCGTAACCTATTCAGCCGGACCTGTTGCCGTCTACTGAGGGACATCAAAGGCCTTTGCCGTCCGCCAAAGTGCTTGATTCCTGTAGTGGCAACCCCTTTAACACGTCGGGTTGCGAGTTGTTGTTATTTGTGTGCAGGGGTTGTTTACGTTGTGTTGCTTGGTTCTCCTACTGGTTCGATAACCTTGGTTTCATATCTGAGGGAAATACCTACCGCCGCTGTGCTGCATCATCCGTTCCTCTTTGGGGAAATACCGACATAGCTTCAAGCGACATCAAGTATGTGCTGTACTCTTTAGGGAGTTCGGCCTCTGTCCATTCGGCGACAAAGTCGGCCAACACTTGAGATATAATAGCTCGGCGTGGCTTGTATGTTATTTCAAATGGTAAGAGCTTGATAGCCCATTTGGCAATGCGGCCGGTGGCGTCTCGGTTGTTTATGATGTCATTGAGTGGTACCTCGGAGGCCACCGTGATCGAGCACTCTTGAAAGTAGTGCCGTAGCTTCCGAGATGCCATGAAGACCGCACACGCTATCTTTTGATAGTGCGGGTATCGGGATTTGTATGGTGTGAGGACCGCCAATACATAGTATACTAGTTTTTGGAGCGGGAATTTGTGTCCATCTTCCTCTCGTTCGACGACGAGCACAACGCTCACCACCTGGTGAGTTGCAGATATGTACAACAACATAGGTTCGCCGATGTTTGGTGCGGCAAGGATTGGGTTGATTGCTAACAAAGCCTTTATTTCTTCCAACCCGGCTGTAGCCGCGTCTGTCCACTCAAAGTGGTCGGTACGTCAGAGCAGGCGATAGAGCGGCAGTGCCTTCTCTCCCAATCTGGAGATAAAGCGGCTCAAGGCTGCCACGCACCCAACTAGTTTTTGGACCTGCTTTAGGTCTGTTGGTATTGCCAATTGTGACAGGGCTCGGATTTTGGCCGGATTTGCTTTGATTCCTCTATTGGAAACAATGAAACCGAGGAACTTTCCGGCCGGAATGCCAAAAACGCATTTTTTTCCTTATTGAGTCGTATGTCATATGTTCGGAGGTTGTCGAATGTAAGGCAGTCCTCCACCAATGATTCGACATGTTTGGTTTTGACGACTACATCATCTACATATGCCTCCACCGTCTTGCCAATTTGTTTTTCCAGGCATGTTTGAATCATGCGTTGGTAAGTGGCGCCGGCGTTTTTGAGTCCGAAAGGCATAGTGTTGAAGCAGAAAGGCCCATACGGAGTAATGAATGCCATTGCGGCCTGATCGGATTCCTTCATCTTAATTTCATGGTATCCGGAGTATGCGTCGAGGAAGCATAGTGAATCGTGTCCTACAGTTGCATCAATGATTTGGTCAATGCGGGGCAGTGGGAAGGGGTCCTTAGGGCAGGCCTTGTTAAGGTCTTTGAAATTGACACAAAGGCGCCAGGATTTGTCCTTCTTTGGCACCATGACCAGGTTTGCTAGCCAGTCCAGGTGTTTGATCTCTCTTATGAACCCGGCCACAAGTAGTTTGGCTAGCTCCTCCCCCATAGCTTGTCGCTTGGGTTCGGAAAATCGTCGCAGTGTTTGCTTGACTGGCTTGAACCCCTTTATTATGTTGAGGCTGTGTTCGGCCAGTTTGCGTGGGATTCATTGCATATCCGAAGGATGCCAGGCAAAGATGTCCCAATTCTCGCGCAGGTTGCTCTTAGAGCGGCATCGACCGTCGGATCCAACTATGCTTCAATGGCTGCTGTTTTATTAGGATCCGTCGGGTGAACTTGAAATTTGACTATTTCGTTTGCTGGCTTAAAAGAAGTGGCCTTAGGCCTCTTATCGAGGATTACGTCGTCTCTGTCCACTGTGGAACGCAGAGCGGTGAGCTCCTCGGCCGCAAGGGCCTCGGATAATGCCTCGAGGGCGAGGGATGCGGTTTTGTTTTCGGCGCGGAGTGCTATGTTCGGATCATTGGTGATAGTGATAACTTTGTTGGGCCCAGGCATTTTGAGCTTCACGTACCCGTAATGGGGTATGGCTTGAAAGCGTGTGAATGCGTCTCGCCCCAACAGGGCGTGATACCCGCTGTTGAAAGGTGCCACGTGGAAGATTAACTCTTTGGACCTATAATTCTCCGGCGTGCCGAATACCACATCAATTTTAATTTTCCCCGAACATCGCGCTTCTCGAGTCAGGATAATGCCTCGAAAGGTTGTACTGCTCTGCTCGATGCGGCTCTTGTCCATTTGCATTTTGTCGAGCGTGTCCTCATAGATGAGGTTCAGCCCGCTGCCGCCGTCCATGAGCACTTTCGTGAGCCTAAAGTCGTCCATGATTGGGTTTAAGACCAAAGCGGTTGGTGCACGGACTGATCGAGCCCTTGGTTCATCATTGGCGGTGAAAGTTATCTCCGTATCGTTCCAAGGATTTACCGCAGCTACTTGGTTGACTTCGGCAAGGTCGCAGAGCGCCTTTTATGCCAATTGTTTGAAGAAAAGGTCTCAAAGACCGTAAAGACATTGAGACGTCGTCCTCCGAAGAGTATTTCTCTGAGGTCTTATTGGTGAGGATAGCCTCACTGCTCTTAGCCACCTGCCGAGTACCCAGCCTGCCCGAAGGCTATATGTTGGTTCGGAATTCGGCGTCGTGTGTATGTGACAGGGCTTGTCGAGCCATTCATCAAGGACAGTTCTATGTCGTGTTAAGGGCTTGATTTTCTTGTCTGTGAGGGTGCATCCTTTTTGCTCGTCCGGTGGGTGGCTTAAGGACAGGCGGTTCCCACCGGGCTGTCTGGGCTTTCCAAGCGCTTTCCATTGCGCAATACTTCTGTACTACGTGTGCCAAATCTGTAAAAGTGCAGTATGCAGTGACGGTTGAGGTCATTAAGGACCCCCTCGTCTGCACAGTTGCGGCAAAATACTGAAACCGCATCGTCGTCGCATCAATCTTTGATCTTGTTTTTAACAAGGGGAATCTGGCCCAAAAGTGATGGACTATTTCCTGAGGTTGCTGCAACACGTACATTAAGTCGCATATGTCCGGAGGACCGGAATTGCTTGGGGAGTATTGCTTGTGGTGGGTGGGCGGGCTTGAATCCGAACCCTGACCCACTGTGGGATCCGGAGTTTGAAGAATTGCTGGGGTCACTGGCCCAAGATCCGGAGTGTCCCGGAGGTTTTCAGGTTCAACGCCCGGTTCTATGTTCGGAGCATAGAGGGTCTCTTCCCAAAGATGGGTATCCGGCTAGCAGGGCTCGGAGATCCGAACATAGCTTGTCCTCAGCATAGGGGGAGAGCTATCTTCGGCTTGTTCTTCCACAACCGCTACCAGATGGGTGATCGGCGGGGGCCTGATTTCCCTCTGATCGGGTTTAAGCCCGATCTGATCATAGTCTGTTGCGACCCCCGGGGTGGCGATGCGATCTAGCAGTTCTTTCAAAGACGAGACATACTTCGGATCCATCTTATCAGAGTGTTCGAGGCCGATGTGGAGACGATTTTCGGCGATTTGGGGGACCGCTTTTGGCTTAACGGCCGAGCGGGCGCCCATGGTAAAACTGCCGAGCTGGAGCATCTGCCCAGGACCTAGGGCCCTTCCAGAAGTGATTTTGTCATTGATGACAAGGCGAGCCATCGATCCTTCTATTGACGACACATAAACTCTCAATGAAAGCACCAAAGTCGGTGTCAAAACCGGCCGATCTCGAGTAGGGGGTTCCGAACTGTGCGTCCGAGGATCGAAGGTAAGAGGAGACGGGGGACATGATGTTTACCCAGATTCGGGCCCTCTTAATGGACTTAATACCCTACTTCCTGCTTGATTGACTTTGATGAGTATAGGGGTTACAAGAGTTGATCTACCTCGAGATCGTAATGGCTAAACCCTAGATGTCTAGCCTGTATGATTTGCGATAGCCTCTACGGACTAAACCCTCCGGTTTATATAGACACCAGAGGGGGCTAGGGTTGTACAAAGTCGGTTTACAGAGGAAGAAAACTACACGTCCGGACGCCAATCTTGCCATCCACGCAAAGGAAAGTCCCATTCAGACATGGGGGAAGGCCTCCTACCTTATCTCTTCACGGCCCATCAATCCGGCCCATGTCACATAGCTCGACCATCCGAGGACCCCATAATCCAGGACTCCCTCAACAGGCACTGGTTCAGTTGGCCTTAGCAATGGAATTGCTTGCTTAGGGGAGTTTTCTTTCGCATGCTAAGCTTTAGAATGAGCAAGAGACTTTGTAGTCAAAGATGGAGCAGCATTTCTCTTCGTAGTTTTTATCACTTCTTCTGCTGAGCATTGGGATCAATGTGTCCCTTGACAAGATCATTGTAGCCAGTTGCTTGCGTTTGATGCTCAAGACATACCTTTCGAACAATACTATCATAATCTTCTGCCGCGGAGGATATTCAACGTGCGATTGATATCCATGTATGATTCTTCAAGCTCTTTGATGACAAACTTGGATGTGGCTGATTTCATTCGATCATTCAGAGCATTAAGCTCGGCTTGGAGGTTGTTGATCTCAATAAAATCTTCTCGCATGTCCCGAACAACATCAGATGCTTGAGTAATAACTGCAGAAGGAATTAGCAAAGATGCCACTTCACCATCGAATGGATTTTCAACGAACTTGTCAAGCTGCTCCATGATGAACTCATGATTGAAATAGTGTGGAGCATCAGATTGGACATCAGCCTGTGCAACTGGTGCAGTCTGCATTGGAACTTGCTCAGTTGGGGGCATTGAAGCCAATGGTTGAGTTAAGGTGGGAGCAAACTGAGCAGCCTTTTCTTTTGGAACATCAGTTTGAGGACCACTTGGCTCGGCAGAAGGAGTCTTGATTTGCTTCATCTTCAGCTTGGGAATTTTCTTGCCTGGCTTAGCTGTGCTTACTGGGGCATCAACAACCAGATCTTGCATGTTTATTGCCTCAGGATGAGGAGCTGTATTCACATGATCTACCATAGTGACAGTGGTACGTGGTGTTTTTCTCTTCATGATGGTCTTCTTCAGAGGTGATATTGGGACTGCATGAGCTCGAAGATTAGGCAGCATTGTGGAAGTTGTGATGTTAACTTGCTCGGAGAGAGAAGCTTGAACTTCTTCCCTTGTGAGTGGAGGATCATCTTGATCGGAGGAATCAGTTTCATCATTTTTATCAACTGGTTTGGCTGGCCTCTTCTTCGAAGCGCTCTTTTTCTTCAGAGCAGTGCTACTTCTTGAGCTTGCGTTGGTTTTTCCCTTGAAGAGGAAAGGGTGATGCAACAAAGTAGAGATAAGTATTTCCCTCAGTTAGAGAAAAAGGTATCAATCCAGTAGAAGGTACAAGCAAGTCCCCAATCTATGCACCTACACAAACAATAAACACTTGCACCCAACGCGAATTGTCAATCCCTTCACGGTCAATTGCAATGGTGAGATCTAATAGAGATAGGTATAAAACATTGCTAGAACGTAAAACAAAATAAAAGTAAATAAATTGCAGCGAGATATTTTTGGTTTATAGATCTGAAAATATATAATAGAAAATAGACCCGGGGGCCATAGGTTTCACTAGAGGCTTCTCTCTTGAAGGCAAATAATACGGTGGGTGAACAAATTATTCTCGAGCAATTGATAGAAAAGTGCAAAGTTATGACAATATCCAAGGCAATGATTATGCATATAGGCATCACGTCTGTGTCAAGTAGACCGACTCCTGCCTGCATCTACTACCATTACTCCACACATCGACCGTTATCCAACATGCATCTAGAGTATTAAGTTCATAAAGAACGGAGTAACGCGTTAAGTAAGATGACATGATGTAGCAGAGGGATAAACTCAAGCAATATGATAAAACCCCATCTTTTTATCCTTGATGGCAACAATACAATACGTGCCCTACTACCCCTACTTTGTCACTGGGTGAGGACACCGCAAGATTGAACCCAAAACTAAGCACCTCTTGAGGGAGTCCTGGATTAGGGGGTCCCCGGGCATCCAGGCTATGTGACATGGGCTGGACTGGTGGGCCGTGAAGATACAAGATAAATGGCTTTCCCCCGTGTCCGGATGGGACTCTCCTTTGCTTGGAAGGCAAGCTTGGCGTTCGGATATGAAGATTCCTTTCTCTGCAAACCGACTCTGTACAACCCTAGGCCCCTCCGGTGTCTATGTAAACCGGAGGGTTTAGTCCGTGGAGGCAATCATAATCATAGAGGCTAGACATCTAGGGTTTAGCCATTACGATCTCGAGGTAGATCAACTCTTGTAAGTAGGCTGCCATGAAGGACCGTCAAAGTTAATCAAGCAGGAAGTAGGGTATTACCTCCATTAAGAGGGCCCGAACCTGGGTAAACATCGTCTCCCTGTCTCCTGTTACCTTCGATCCCAAGATGCACAGTTCGGGACTCCCTACCCGAGATTTGCCGGTTTTGACACCGACATTGGTGCTTTCATTGAGAGTTCTGTTGTGCCGTCGTTAGAAGGCTCGATGGCTCCATCGATCGTCTACAACAAGGCTGCCATGAAGGATCGTCTACAACAAGGCTGCAACTCGATTCCTAAAACTGATCTGATTGGCCATCAAAATCACGTCGCGACAAAGACAGCAACACCGGCACCGGAGACAATAACACTCCAGAGAACGCCGAAGACCCCGAAGCCCCTATCGAGCCAACATCCAAACAGGACGAGGGGGCGAATGGGCAAATTAACCCTGACGAACCAGTCGGGAACGAGGACTCGGAGGATAGTAATTATCTACCACTCTCCGAGGATGATGTAAGCCTCAGCGACGAAGATTTCATCGTGCCGGAGGAACCCCTCGAAAAAGAGCACTTTAAGCGCCAGCTAATAGCCATTGCAAGAATCCTGAAAAAGAAGCAGTAGCAGCTTCAAGTTGATCAGGATTTGGTCAATGACAGATGGACTAATGTCCTGGCAGCCGAGGGATATGGCCTCGAACGCCCAACTAAGAGTTACCCAAAGCGCAAGCTGCTACCCCAATTCAACGATGAGGCCTTGGAGCCCATACCGCCAACGCGTAACGCTGCTGATGGACCTGACCGACCACCACGTGGCCGAGACAGAGTGGCAACGCAAGCCGAACACCAGCCCGTACCACCCCACCGTAGAGGCAGAGAGACAACAGCTGCAGGATACACGTATGACCTATGACATGACCTGGACAATAGAGCCGGTCAGACAAGATCAATCTATGGATCAAGGAGGCGTGCCCCAACGCGAGAAGACGACCATCAGGCCTGGCGCGACAAGCAGAACCTCACCCGGGCAGAAAACCGCACATGGACTTCATCCGAACTGCGTCATACCGTTGCCCGATACAGAGACGCCGCACACCCCCTATGCTTCACCGATGAGGTGATGGAGCACCAGTTCCCAAAAGGGTTCAAACCCGTGAACATCGAATCATACGATGGCACAACAGATCCCGCAGTATGGATTGAAGATTTTCTTCTCCACATTCACATGGCTCGCGGTGATGACCTGCATGCCATCAAAAACCTCCCCCTAAAACTTAAGGGACCAGCACGGCACTGGCTGAATAGCCTCCCAGAAAACTCTATTGGTAGCTAGGAAGACATGGAGGATGCCTTCAGAGACAACTTCCAAGGCACCGATGTTCGCCCCTAGACGCCGATGACCTTAGTCACATACTCCAGCAACCCGGAGAATCAGCCCGGAAGCTCTGGACTAGGTTCTTAATTAAAAAGGACCAGATTGTGGATTGCCCGGACGCCGAAGCCCTCGCGGCCTTCAAACACAGCGTCCGAGATGAATGGCTCGCCTGACATCTTGGCCAAGAAAAGCCGAAGTCCATGGCTAGCTCGTAGAAGCAATAGCACCAGCGACCCCGGCACCTCCGAAGCCAGGGACGGCAATGGCAAGCCACGACGCAACAAGCACAAACGTCGAAACAATAACGAAGGTACCGAAGACACATCGGTCAACGCCGGATTTAGTGGCTCCAAATCCGGTCAACGGAAGAAGCCATTCAAAGGAAACAGAGATGGTCCATCTAGTTTGGACAGAATACTTGATCGGCCTTGCCAGATTCATGGCACCCCCAATGAACCTGCCAATCATACCAACAGAAACTGTTGGGTCTTTAAACAGGCCGGCAAACTCAATGCCGAACACAAGGGGAAAGGGCCGCCCAGCGAGGACGATGATGAGGAGCCTCGCCCACCAAACACAGGGGGGCAGAAGAAATCCCCCCCCCCCCCCGAGGTCAAAACGGTGAACATGATCTACGTCACTCATATCCGTAAGCAGGAGCGCAAGCGCGCATTAAGGGACGTCAACGCCATAGAGCCGGTCGCCCAAAAATTCAACCCATGGTCGGCTTGTCCGATCACCTTCGACCGAAAGGACCACTCGACCAGTATCTGTCACGGAGGTTCGGCAACTTTGGTCCTCGATTCAATCATCAACTGATTCCACCTCACGCGAGTCCTTATGGACGGCGGCAGTGGTCTTAATCTGCTTTATCAGGACACTGTCCGCAAAATGGGTATTGATCCGTCAAGAATCAAGCCCACTAAAACTACCTTTAAAGGAGTAATACCTGGTGTAGAAGCCCGTTGCTCGGGCTCAATAACATTGGAAGTCGTCTTCGGCTCCCCAGACAACTTCCGCAGTGAAGACCTGATCTTCGATACCCTCCCCTTCCACCGTGGTTATCACGCACTACTCGGACGGACCACTTTCGCTCGATTCAACGCGGTCCCACACTATGCTTATTTAAAGCTCAAGATGCCCGGTCCATGTGGCGTCATAACAATCAATGGAAATACGGAATGCTTCCTCCGTACCGAAGAGCACACCACGGCCCTCACGGCCGAAGTACAGAGCGGCCTTATCACGCCGCATACTGATAACCCACAAGTATAGGGGATCGCAACAGTTTTCGATAAGTAAGAGTGTCGAACCCAAGGAGGAGCTAAAGGTAGAACACATATTCCCTCAAGTTCTATCGACCACCGATACAACTCTACGCACGCTTAACGTTCGCTTTACCTAGAACAAGTATAAAACTAGAAGTACTTTGTAGGTGTAACAGGATAGGTTTGCAAGATAATAAAGAGAACGTAAATAAAAACTAGGGGCTGTTTAGGTAAAGACACAACTAAAGTAAATATAGCGAGTGTGGAAAAGTGGTGGTAGGAGTTGCGAAATTGTCCCTAAGCAATTGACTACTTTACTAGACCGATAGCAAGTTTCATGTGGGAGAGGCCACCGCTAGCATGTCATCCCTTACTTGGAATTCTATGCACTTATGATTGGAACTATTAGCAAGCATCCGCAACTACTAACGTTCATTAAGGTAAACCCAACCATAGCAGTAAGATATATTGGTCCCCCTTCAATCCCGTATGCATCAATTTCTATGCTAGGTTGAAGCTTCTGTCACTCTTGCCCTCTAATACATAGTCCTATCAACATACAACTAACCCTATGGTGTGATCCACGCGCGCTCTCATATGATGGGCACCAAAGGAAAGCAACATTACCACAAGCAAATTAAATCAATCATAGCAATTCATCAACCACCGATAGGACAACGAAAATCTACTCAGACATCATAGGATGGCAACAGGTCATTGGATAATAATATGAAGCATAAAGCACCATGTTCAAGTAGAGGGTACAGCGGGTTGCGGGAGAGTGGACCGCTGTAGATAGAGGGGGGAGGTGATGGAGATGTTGGTGAAGATGGCGGAGGTGTTGGTGTAGATCGCGGTGATGATGATGGCCCCCGGCGGCGTTCCGGCGCCACCGGAAGCGAGGGGGAGAGAGCCCCCTCCTTCTTCTTCTTCCTTGACCTTCTCCCTAGATGGGAGAAGGGTTTCCCCTCTGGTCCATGGTCTCCATGGCGTGGGAGGGGCGAGAGCCCCTCCGAGATTGGATCTGTCTCTCTCTGTTTCTGCGTTCCCGTCTGCTGCCCTTTCACCGTTTCATGTATATATGGAGATTCATAACTCCGATTGGATTGAAACCTTCGCCCAGATCTTTTTCCAAAAATTAGTTTTCTTGCGGCCGAAGAAGGGCATCAACCGCCTTACGGATGGCCCACGAGGGTCAGGGGCGCGCCTGCCTGGAGTGGGCGTGGGCCCCACCCTCGTGGCCACCTCGGGCACCGTCTCGCGTTGATTTTACTTCACAAAAATCACAAATATTCCAAAATAATTCTCCGTCCGTTTTTATCCCGTTTGGACTCCGTTTGATATGGGGTTTCTGCGAAACATAAAACATGCAACAAACAGGAACTGGCACTGGGCATTGGATCAATATGTTAGTCCCAAAAATAATATAAAAAGTTGCCAAAAGTATATGAAAGTTGTATAATATTGGCATGGAAACGGAGACGTATCACCATCCCAAGCTTAATTCCTGCTCGTCCTCGAGTAGGTAAATGATAAAAAAGATAATTTTTGATGTGGAATGCTACCTAGCATAATCTTGATCATGTATCTAATCATGGCATGAATATTAAGACACGAGTGATTCAAAGCAATAGTCTATCATTTGACATAAAAACAACAATACTTCAAGCATACCAACCAAGCAATTATGTCTTATCGAAATAACATAGCCAAAGAAAGCTCATCCCTACAAATCATATAGTCTGGCTATGCTCCATCTTCACCACACAAAGCATTCAAATCATTCACAACCCCGATGACAAGCCGAGCAATTGGTTCATACTTTTTAACGCGCTTCAGCTTTTTCAACCCTCACGCAATACATGAGCGCAAGCCATGAATATAGCACTATAGGTGGAATAGAATATGATGATGGGGGTTATGTGGAGAAGACAAAAAAGGAGAAAGTCTCATATCGACGTGGCTAATCAACGGGCTATGGAGATGCCCATCAATTGATGTCAATGTGAGGAGTAGGGATTGCCATGCAACGGATGCACTAGAGCTATAAGTATATGAAAGCTCAAACTGAAACTAAGTGGGTGTGCATCCAACTTGCTTGCTCATGAAGACCTAGGGCGTTTGAGGAAGCCCATCGTTGGAATATACAAGCCAAGTTCTATAATGAAAATTCCCACTAGTATATGAAAGTGATAACTCAAGAGACTCTCTATATGAAGAACATGGTGCTACTTTGAAGCACAAGTGTGGTAAAAGGATAGTAACATTGCCCCTTCTCTCTTTTTTTTCTTTTTTTTTCTTTTTTTGGGCCTTCTCTTTTTTTGGCCTTTCTCTTTTTTTTGTCCGGAGTCTCATCCCGACTTGTGGGGGAATCATAGTCTCCATCATCCTTTCCTCACTGGGGCAATGCTCTAATAATGATGATCATCACACTTTTATTTACTTACAACTCAAAATATTACAACTCGATACTAGAACAAAGATATGACTCTATATGAATGCCTCCGGCGGTGTACCGGGATGTGCAATGATCTAGCGTAGCAATGACATCAAAAAACGGACAAGCCATGAAAACATCATGCTAGCCATCTTACGATCATGCAAAGCAATATGACAATAAATGCTCAAGTCATGTATATGATGATGGTGGAAGTTGCATAGCAATATATCTCGGAATGGCTATGGAAATGCCATGGTAGGTAGGTATGGTGGCTGTTTTGAGGAAGATATAAGGAGGTTTATGTGTGATAGAGCGTATCGTATCACGGGGTTTGGATGCACCGGCGAAGTTTGCACCAACTCCCGGGGTGAGAAAGGGCAATGCACAGTATCGAAGAGGCTAGCAATGATGGAAGGGTGAGAGTGCGTATAATCCATGGACTCACATTAGTCATAAAGAACCCATATACTTATTGCAAAAGTTTATTAGCCCTCGAAGAAAAGTACTACTACGCATGCCCCTAGGGGGATAGATTGGTAGGAAAAGACCATCGCTCGTCCCCGACCGCCACTCACAAGGAAAGCAATGAAAGAACACCTCATGCTCCGACTTCGTCACATAACGGTTCACCATACGTGCATGCTACGGGACTTGCAAACCTCAACACAAGTATTCTTCAATTTCACAATTACTCAACTAGCACAACTCTAATATCACCACCTTTATATCGCAAAACTATTGCAAGGAATCAAACATATCATATTCAGTGATCTACAAGTTTTATGTAGGATTTTATGACTAACCATGTGAATGACCAATTCCTGTCATCTCTCTAAATAGATATAAGTGAAGCAAGAGAGTTTAATTCTTTCTACAAAAGATATTCCCACGCTCTAACAAATATAAGTGAAGCAAAAGAGAATTCTACAAATGGCGGTTTTCTATGTGAAGAGAAACATGCAATCCAAACTTCAAATGATATAAGTGAAGCATATGAAGCATTCTATAAAGCCATACTCAAAAGATATAAGTGAAGTGCAATGAGCATTCTATAAATCAACCAAGGACTATCGCATACCAGCATGGTTCATAAAATAAAAATGAAAACTAAATGCAAAAGACGCTCCAAGATTTGCACATATCACATGAATGAAACGAATCCGAAAACATACCAATACTTGTTGAAGAAAGAGGGGATGCCTTCCGGGGAATCCCCAAGCTTAGATGCTTGAGTATCCTTGAATATTTACTTGGGGTGCCTTGGGCATCCCCAAGCTTGAGCTCTTGCCTCTCTTCCTTCTTCTCGCATCGAAACCTTCTCGATCATCGAACACTTCATCCACACAAAACTTCAACAGAAAACTCGGTAAGATCCGTTAGTATAATAAAGCAAATCACTACTCTAAGTACTGTTGCAAACCAATTCATATTTTGTTTTGGCATTGTAGCTACTGTAATATAACTTTTCCATGGCTTAATCCACTGATATAAATTTATAGTTTCATCAAAACAAGCAAACTATGCATCAAAAACAGAATCTGTCTAAAACAGAACAGTCTGTAATAATCTGAACATTCACCATACTTCTGATACTTGAAAAATTCTGAAAAAATTAGGAAAAATAAAAAATTTGTATAGAAAGACATTTCAGAAAGAATCAGAACCATTTGACGTTCCAGTAAAAAATTAAAAATCGCGCACTACAGCCAAAGTTTCTGTCCTGCACCGTACAAACCAACAAGCAATGTAAACATCCTAAAGGCAAACCTTGGCACATTATTTTTATAATACAATGGAATTGTACAAGGGGATAATTATTTTTGTTGAAAAGTTTCTGTAATCAAGATTCACAAAGTTTCCGTGAGCATGAACAAAGTTCAAGGCTAGCTCCCACTTCAACAATGCTCGTCTTTCTCACTTTCGCTTTTCTTTTTGAAAAAGTTTTGGGTTCCCCTCTTTATTTTTGTTGTTTTTAAACTATATGAAAGCACTCAGCAGAAATAAATGACTCTATAAAACTTCCGGGTTGTCTCCCTGGCAGCGCTTTCTTTAAAGCCATTAAGCTAGGCATATGGTGCTCAAGTAGTGAATCCACCCGGATCCCAAGGTATATCAAAGCCAATTTTAATTAACAATGATTTAGCATTTAGTAGTGAGCACAAGGTAACATATATCAAGCAATTTCAAAGTCTAACTCTCTTCCTATGCATCGGCATGTCATAAGAACAATTCATGCATACCTAGTAAAGGCCAATGCATAGTATAAGCAGTTTCTTGCAATTTTATCGTGTTGGAAACATAGAGAGGTGGAGATAGTTCCTCTCTCATAATAATTGCAAGTAGGAGCAGAAAGCACATGCATATTATATCCATCAAAATCATCATGTGTAATAGTAAAAGGCAACCCATCAATATAATCCTTAATAAAAGCAAACTTCTCCGATATAGTGTAGTTTGGAGAATTCAAAAAGATAATAGGACTATCATGCGTGGGTGCAATAGCAACAATTTCATGTTTAACATAAGGAACTATAGCAAGTTCATCTCCATAAGCATAATTCATATTGGCATCTTGGCCACAAGCATAGCAAGCATCATCAAAAAGGGGTATTTCAAGAGAATCAATGGGATCATAACAATCATCATAGCAATCATCCTTCGGTAAGCACGAAGGGAAATTAAACAATGTATGAGTTGAAGAGTTACTCTCATTAGAAGGTGGGCACGGGTAGCTAATCCGCTCTTCCTCCTTTTGTTCTTCGCTCTCCTCCTCATCTTTTTCATCCAATGAGCTCACAGTTTCATCAATTTCTTCTTCCATAGACTCCTGCAAAATATTAGTCTCTTCTTGGACAGCGGAGTAGTCCTCAATATATGGTTCAACATATGCATTAGAAGCATAATTATCATAGCAATATTTAAGTATGGCAAAATTTTCAGATTTGTAAAGAGTAGCATCATACTTTTCAATCAAAGAAGCAATTTCATAAGCACCCTTAAAATCAACAAATTCTTCAATTTGTTGAACATCATAGTAATTATAAATACCTTTAGCGTACGAAGATAAGATTCCATTATCAATAAACTCACATTGGTAGGGAAGGTGTTTCTTAGGGTTTTCAGAACAACAAGTAAAATCATATATATAACATAAATTCCAAGCATGGCATTGCAAACGATGAATTTGACCCAGTAAAAGTTTCCCTTTTTCAGATATGCGGTGTCGCACATAACAAGCATGCTCATCTAAGGATTTGCCCTCAACTAAGCTAGTTGGGGTTTCAGCACGAGCACATAGGGATCGAAGATGATCCAAGTAATAAGCTTCAGGAGTGTGATAGATTTTGAGTGGTTCTTCAACCATTGGTTCAGTAGGTACAACTAATTTTTTTGGTATTCTGCGTTTCCTACCCATAACTAAAGATAGAAAATAACTAAGAACAACAAACAAAAATTACTTAGTGATAAAGCAAACAAGCAGACACAAGAATATTCACCCCACGCTACTGCTCCCCGGCAACGACGCCAGAAAAAGGTCTTGATAACCCACAAGTATAGGGGATCGCAACAGTTTTCGATAAGTAAGAGTGTCAAACCCAACGAGGAGCTAAAGGTAGAACACATATTCCCTCAAGTTCTATCGACCACCGATACAACTCTACGCACGCTTAACGTTCGCTTTACCTAGAACAAGTATAAAACTAGAAGTACTTTGTAGGTGTAACATGATAGGTTTGCAAGATAATAAAGAGAACGTAAATAAAAACTAGGGGCTGTTTAGGTAAAGACACAACTAAAGTAAATATAGCGAGTGTGCAAAAGTGGTGGTAGGAGTTGCGAAATTGTCCCTAAGCAATTGACTACTTTACTAGACCGATAGCAAGTTTCATGTGGGAGAGGCCACTGCTAGCATGTCATCCCTTACTTGGAATTCTATGCACTTATGATTGGAACTATTAGCAAGCATCCGCAACTACTAACGTTCATTAAGGTAAACCCAACCATAGCATTAAGATATATTGGTCCCCCTTCAATCCCGTATGCATCAATTTCTATGCTAGGTTGAAGCTTCTGTCACTCTTGCCCTCCAATACATAGTCCTATCAACATACAACTAACCCTATGGTGTGATCCACGCGCGTGCTCATATGATGGGCACCAAAGGACAGCAACATAACCACAAGCAAATTAAATCAATCATAGCAATTCATCAACCACCGATAGGACAACGAAAATCTACTCAGACATCATAGGATGGCAACACATCATTGGATAATAATATGAAGCATAAAGCACCATGTTCAAGTAGAGGGTACAGCGGGTTGCGGGAGAGTGGACCGCTGTAGATAGAGGGGGGAAGGTGATGGAGATGTTGGTGAAGATGGCGGAGGTGTTGGTGTAGATCGCGGTGATGATGATGGCCCCCGGCGGCGTTCCGGCGCCACCAGAAGCGAGGGGGAGAGAGCCCCCTCCTTCTTCTTCTTCCTTGACCTTCTCCCTAGATGGGAGAAGGGTTTCCCCTCTGGTCCATGGTCTCCATGGCGTGGGAGGGGCGAGAGCCCCTCCGAGATTGGATCTGTCTCTCTGTCTCTCTCTGTTTCTGCGTTCCCGTCTGCTGCCCTTTCACTGTTTCGTGTATATATGGAGATCCGTAACTCCGATTGGATTGAAACCTTCGCCCAGATCATTTTCCAAAAATTAGCTTTCTTGCGGCCGAAGAAGGGCATCAACCGCCTTACGGGTGGCCCACGAGGGTCAGGGGCGCGCCTGCCTGGAGTGGGCGTGGGCCCCACCCTCGTGGCCACCTCGGGCACCGTCTTGCATTGATTTTACTTCCCAAAAATCACAAATATTCCAAAATAATTCTCCGTCCATTTTTATCCCGTTTGGACTCCGTTTGATATGGGGTTTCTGTGAAACATAAAACATGCAACAAACAGGAACTGGCACTGGGCACTGGATCAATATGTTAGTCCCAAAAATAATATAAAAAGTTGCCAAAAGTATATGAAAGTTGTATAATATTGACATGGAACAATAAAAAATTATAGATACGATGGAGACGTATCACATACCTCATCGGCCAACAAGCCGCCGGACATTGTTAAACGAGTCCGGTCAGTTTCGCACACTGATAGCTCGGTAACTCCAAAGCTGGACTAGCAGTTTCGTCTCCGTCGATCGCCGCACACATCCGCTAAATTCATACCACGCGTGCATAATTATGCACTCAAATACCTTGGGCATCAACGGAGGCACAATGCGGACAGGTCTATAGTATGGTTTTACCCTGTATGACCTTCCACCCTTTTTTCAGTTATTTTTTCTCTTTTCGAGCCCGGTTTCGTGCGGATAGCCGAAGACCATTCCCCTTAAGGAACCTCTCTCTCCAAGACGAAAGTGGCGCAGACGTGCGGCAGGATGTCCAAAGGATTCTTTCGACCAAACTTTATTCAAGGACATGTATAGAGCTTTTCCCCTTAGTTTTAGACCCCTGGCATGTAAAATGGCCTTGGTGAATATGATGCCCTCTGTAAGATCACGTTTTGACGTATCAATCAGATTCTAGTGAAGACAATTTTTATTCGGTATCGACCTCATTCATAGACTGTATTCCATCTCCTCATTTGTTTCACTCACACCTAGGCACAAAATTGCCAGGGGCTCTATGTGGCCACATATGTGTTGCCAAACAAAAGCCCAAATAAGCTTTATAGCGTACTTCGGCGTCCCGAGCTTGGCATTATATGCATTGGCTCCGAATCATGTCTTTGGTCAATAGTTGGGTTGCCCGGCTCCTGTGTTTGCTACCTTACGTTTTGTTTGTTCGACTAGGGTAGTAAAGGGAGAACTACTGCGATTGTGTTTCTGGTTCGTCCGGTCAAGCACCTCAGTAGAGAAAGCCGAAAACTGACTTTCATGATGTGGCGAGAGCTGGTTAGCCACTCGGCAACTTACTAAATCTTTAGCGTTTTTTTGTATTACACGAAGGACTGTTTTTCCGGTCACATGTGTAACCCATCCACATCCGGATAGCGGCGTACATACCAGGGGCTATCTTATAGCCCCATCGTGAAACTCCTACGGCTAAGTGAGAGTGGTAAAGCCACATAGTCCGATTGCCTGGTTTGCCGCACTGAAACCTCCTTTACAGACCGAGACGTTGGGTCAAGTGTGATCATGTGCTATTCCGAACACCCCCGTAGTATCTACGTGGGGGCTGAAGTCGACGATTGGAAAACTCTCAGGAATACAAAAAACGGCCGCACAGGAGGCAAGAACTTTCAGACAAAGGCACAAATATATCACAAAGCCTTGATATATAATAAAATAGTCCTGGCAGTTCGGGTACATTCATTCGAACATAATGTCCTTTGAGCATTGACCCTCTATCAAGCGGGCACCCTCTAGGACGTCTTCTAAGTAGCGCTCCGGCGTGCAGTGGCCCTTGCCTCCGGGAGGGCCCTCAACCGCAATAACACCGGCCTTCATATTCTCCCAGTGCATCTTGATGCGGGCGAAGGTCATCCGTGCACCTTCTATGCACACTGACCGCTTGATTGCGTCGAGTCGGGGCAGTGCATCAACGAGTCGCCGCACCAGACCGAAATAACTGCTCGGAATGGGTTCAGCTGGCCATAGCCGAACTATGACATCCTTCATGGCCACTCCGGACATCTTATGTAGCTCGGCCCACTGCGCCATTTGGTCGTTGAGCAGTGCTGGGCACCCCTGCGCCGCGAACTGTGACCAGAACAGCTTCTCCATCGCATGTCCTTCCTGAGCCTGGAATAATTGCGCGGCATCGGCGGCACTCTTCAGAAGATCCGCAAAAGCGTCTGGAGAACTCCACAGTCGATTAAGAAAGGCATATTTTTGAACACCAAACTCAGTCTATAAAAGAAAGGGCTTACCAGCTGCTATCTGTCCAGCCCGTCGGATCTCCTCGCGAGCCGCTCTAGACTCGGACCGCGCCTCTTTGGCTTCCTGAAGGGCCTTGTCGAGTTCGGTTGCCTTGGCTTTATTCTCTTCCTCGAGGGACTTGCACTTGCGGGCGGCGTCCTTGAGCTCTTGCTCTATGGCAGATATCCGCTCTTCGAACTGGCGCCGGGTGGCTTGTTCGGCCTTCAAATCCGCAGCCGCTTTATCAGCGGCCGCATTGCTCACCCTTGCCTGCTCCTTGGCCTGGGCAAGTTCACCCCTGAGGGTCTCGACCTTGGCAGCGCCATCTGCAATTATGCATATAACAGCATCTAAGTTTCAACCTAGCATTCACACATTCGTATAGGCACAAACGGGATACCCGACACATACCTTGCGCCTCGTCGAGCCGCTTGTTAATAAGGACAACGTCCTCATCGGCCAGCTTCAGTTTCTGCTTTAGCTCGGAAACCTCCATGGCCTGGGCAGTCGCCTCTAGTAGTGAAGCCGGTTTCACCCATCAGATAAGTATGTTACTTCCTGTAGATATCTATAGATCCTCTATTCACCCCTCTTCATGGGCCAACCAGAGTCTCAGGGGCTACTAGCTATATACAGGCATATTTTTTCATATGGAATGCGGCCAAAGACATTACATAATATACCTCGAAGCCTGTTAATAGGCTAGTAAAGGCTTCGTTCAGCCCGCTTTTGGCGGAATGAATCTTCTCAACCACTGTACCATTAAGGTCCGGTATTCCTCCAAGACGGATGCACTTTGCAGAGCGTCCACCAGAGTGTTCGGCGCCTCCGGATTAGTGGAGGTCGCCATTGGAATAGTCGATTTCCCCTCCCTCGGAGGGGGCTGCTCATTCGATTCCAGAGCCGTTTGCATCTCCGGAGCGGCATTTGGCTGGGGGCGGATGATCCTGGGCCCCCATCGTCAGTCCCCATGGGGGTCTCGCCCCCCACGTTCTCGGTAGCCAAGGTGTTATCCCCTGGCACCGACTTGGTCCTCTCCTGCACTTCTTCGAAGCCTGGAGAAATCCTTTGGGACGACACCTTGGTGCCATCCGCCCTAGGAGGCGAGGAAGCTTTTGGAGGCGTCTCGCTCTCCATCATCTCCGGCGGTAGATCCCCCGATGACGATGATACTTGGGGCAGATCGCGGGCCAGACTGAAACACGTAATTTAACATTATTTTCACAATTTGCAAAAGATTGGATTTATGTGAAGCATCCTTAGGTACTTACGATGCTGCAATAGGCTTGGCCCGGGGGCGGTGCTTGGGGATGGCTTCGGCGTCCGAACCCGAGTCATCCGAGAGGGATATTCTTCCCCTCTTGGACGCTACCTCCTCTGGATCTATGGAGGCCGCCCTCTTTTTCCCTTTGAGAGGAGGGTTCTCTTCTTCCTCCTCCTCCTCGTCCTCGTCTTCGTCTCCCTCGTGAGCGGAAGGAGCCTCGGTCCCTCCGGACGTAGCGCCCAAAGTACCTTCGTGGTGGAGGCCATCTTCGGCCTCCTTGCTCTTCCTCATTTTGTCCTTCTTCTCCGGCGCCTGGTAGGGCGCCGGGACCAGCATCCTCATTAACAGAGGTTCAGCTGGGTCTTCGAGGAGCGGAGCTGGACATCTGATCCGCTCCGCCTTCTTTATCCAGCCCTGTTCAAGGGGCGGAATTTTCAGTACCCCTCCCCAAGATTTATGAACTAGGTAATGTTCGGAAATTTAATACTTACTTGGGAGGCCGGATTGTTGCAGTCGAGGCCGGTGTCATCAGACGTCCTTGGCCACGTTTTCTGGCTCTTGAAGAGCAGCTTCCAGATCCCTTTGTGCGTTGTGCCAAAGAATTGCTGCAGGGTCCGTGGCCCTTCTAGGTTGAACTCCCACATGTTGAGAGGCTGTCGTTGGCAGGGAAGAGCTCGGTGCATAAGCATCACGTGGACCACATCAGCAGGGGTGATGTCCTTTTCTATCATACTCTTGATGCACTTTTGCGGCATCAACGCCTCGTCAGAGGATCCCCAGTCTAGACCCTTGTTGGTCCAAGATGCGAGCCGCAGTGGGGGTCCGGATCTGAAAGCAGGAGCTGCCGCCCACTTGGTGCCACGGGGTTCGGTAATGTAGAACCACTCCTGCTGCCATACCTTGACAGGGTCCACAAATGTCCCTTTGGGCCAGGTAACATGGCGGAGCTTGCTCACCATGGCGCCGCCGCACTCGGCGTGTTGACCGTCGACCACCTTCGGCTTCACGTTGAAGATCTTGAGCCACAGGCCAAAGTGTGGGGGGACGCGGAGGAATGCCTCACACACGATGATGACGCTGAGATGTGGATGAAGGAATTTTGGGCCAGATCGTGGAAATCCAGCCCGTAGTAAAACATGAGACCTCGGACGAATGGATGGAGGGCAAACCCAAGTCCTCGGAGGAAGTGGGGGATGAATACCACCCTTTCGCCGGGCTTTGGGGTAGGGATGACCTGCCCCGGGGTAGGAAGCCTGTGTGTAATCTCTGCCGTCAAGTACCTCGCTTCCCGTAGATCCTTGATGTCCTTCTCCGTTACGGAGGAGGCCATCCACTTTCCCTGGGAACCGGATCCAACCATTGCTGGAGAAGTTGGGGTGAAGGGAAAGATTGGAACTGGGGCGCTGGAGCTCAAGGATGTAGAGGCAGGAAGGGAGGAAGGTGTGGGGAGAAGGATAGATTTTTATCCGTTTATATAAGCAGCAAATGTCAAGCGCCTCCTGACGGTGTCCTGGACTAGGGGGTGCTCACCACGTCGTCTCTCGATCAGGTGGATTGGGCCGAGGACCCCCATGGCCGTTTGCTCATGGGCCAGTTCGGACAGCTGATGTATACACGAGGAAGATTCCACAAGACTTGGTGATCAAGACAAGGACTCCTCTCCACCGGCGTATTCGACTAGGACTCTTGTTATCCTAGGCATCTGGTACATTATATAAGCCGAGGCCAGGCTAGTCGATAGGGCATCATGACATTACTCATCATACCTCTAGGGTTTAGACCATAACATATGATCTCGAGGTAGATCAACTCTGCAATCATACGCATCGAATACAATCAAAAGCAACATGTAGGGTATTATCTCTTCGAGAGAGCCTGAAGCTGGGTAAAATCCCGTGTCCATGTTACCATCGATCCTAAGGCGCGCAGCTTGGGACCCCTACCCGAGATCTACCGGTTTTGACACCGACAATGGTGCTTTCATTGAGAGTTCCGCTGTGTGGTCGGCAAAAGGACAATGGCTCGCCTGCAGATCAACTATGACGTCGGCGTCCGCCACCTCGACTGGTCACCTTGGCTTGACCGAGGACAGCCCCCTACCTCCAATCATCATGTTTGGATGAGGGCCTTCATCAACATCAACTCCGATCTCTATCAAGATCAGGGAGGAATCATCCATGGAGCTCGGGGGGCTCAACATTGCCCTCGGGCGACCGTGCTGTCTTTCCAAACAGCGAACTTCTATCCGCTACCACCACCTCCTCGAGCATCGCTTTGACGATTCCTTCGGTGGAATTGTGCGGAATTGAGTCTACAACAACAATGTAAAATTTCGTCGCGCTCCGATGGAGCAATCTCCGCCGGTCTCCGATTTACCGGAGCCCCGTCGAATCTGGACGAGAATCTGGACGAGTTTGGAGTGTGGTGTCCAGCACCTAGTTCAGACGTCCTTTGGAAGATCCAACCGTTGATCGGCTGCAAAATTCCTATATCTACAATCCCTCAAAATTTCAGCTCGATCCGACCGTCCAAACTCCGGGAACCTTCCGATTAGTGCATCACTTTTCAGATCTATTTTCTGCGTGAGAACGAATCCGACCCGAGTTCATCTTTTTATTGAACGGGATTTCGGACATCCTTTTTGAAGGAAGTTTTGTATGGGGTATTATGTTTTGTTCCCAAACACATTCCACTAATTCTAAAGTCTTTTCCAATATGATCTTCACCATCGCGTTGGTGTTAAACCAGCCCGACAACGTTGCTCCACGGCTGCCGACCTGCGCTAGACACGTCGTCACTTTGTTGAGCTGAGCTCAACTTCTTCGGATAATCATCTCGGCAAGCCGAACAAGAGTTCGGCATCGCGAAGGATAAATCATCACCAACCTCGCCACCCCACGGATTACATGGAGCGGGCACATCGGCATCACTGCACGGTCACTTCATTAAGCCGGCATTGACCACGTCACGAGTTATGACCTGCATTGGCATGGCCGCACCGTTGCTTCTTTGAGCCGATGTCCATCACGCCGAACTACTTCAACACCTCGGCTGGCATGGCAGTTGCAACGTCTCCTTACCGACCTACTCCGTCACCTCGTCTGGACGGGGGGCTTCGACATCCCTTCATCCACCTACTCCGGAGACTTCGGCGTCGTCAACCGACCAACTTCATCACGTTAGCTGGACCGGGGGCTTTGCCTCGGTGAGCCAACCTTTACCAGCATCACCATGCCGTCGCTTCACTGCCCATCAGGCAATGGGTGTGCGGATCGAGTCCCAATTTTGGGAGTCACTTTTCTTCAGACTGCTACGACAAATAAACCAGGTGCTATTAATCCTAGCAATTTTTGCTTGTTTGTGTTTATTTTTCCCAAGGAATTATTACTCTGGTTTGTTCCATCATCTGTACACAAGTCTATCAAATGGCGGCCGCATTAATGATGGTCATGTGGTGGCTTGGTCAGTTTCTGTGCATAGTACGGCGAACGCCGCATCCGGAACTCGGACCGACCAGTGAATTCAGGCTTTGCCACGCCTTTACCGCATCACGCCGACGCCCTGCATCAACATTGACTTCGGCGCCAGGCCACATATTTTTAAATAAATTATCTTGCGTAAATTAATTACACGAGGATTTTTATATATTTATATTATTATTGTTGGCCTGCATTATTTTACTTGTGCAGGTAATGGACTTCCACTGCGTCACGTGGTCTCTTCGGCAAGCCGACACAGTCGTCCCAATCGGCGTAAATCGTCTCGCGTGATCACCTTGTTGGTCGTGTTGCCATACCGACGTGTTCGGTTGCCTCAGGGACTTCGGCATCGCCGAGAGAGCTCTACCTCATCGAGCATTCGGCGCACAGTAAATGATTCGGGTCGGGAAGTGTTATCACCTCAGCGTACTGACATACCACATCACCTCGACTGGACGGGGGGCTTCATCAACACTCCATTAACCCACGCCGGGGACTTCGGCGTCACTCTGCCATCCTGCATTGGCCGTGCTACGTCACCACTTCGGAGTGCCGAGCTCTTCGCTCCGCACCTCGGGACCGGCTTGGGGGATGGAACCTTGTCCCGCATCAAGCTCGGACCACGTCATCAATGCCGAACACATTAACCAGCTAAGTCGCTTTCATGCTCAAAGTTTGAAATTTTTAACTTGTGTTCGGTTCGACCATGCTCACATACGTTGTTCGTTAAAAGAAACTCCCCTTACCCATGTTAACTGGGGGATCTTAAAATTTACACGAGCCATTCTATAATAGTTTGTTTTCTTCTTGGTTGTTGCAAAGTCCTTTCCTACCGCTCCTTTTTTGACTCGAGTGTATGGTCAATAGCCGGATAGCCTAGCTTCTCTCTAAAGCCGCTCGAGTTTAGTTCGCTAAACTGGCCTCGGAGAAGCACTCCGCCTTCAGGATAAGGAGCTTGAAGCCGTAGGCTGACCCGCTTGAAGTCTTGAGATCGGATGTGTCATATTAAAGCACGACAGAAGCACATTTTTTTAAAAAAAGACCAATTTTGGAATTGGCACCAAAATCTCAGTTTAGTCCGGACGTCAAGCTTTTACAAAAGTTTTTGGTTTTTCGAGCCTATGGCACTTTTAAACTATTGGTGTGTTTCCAACATAAGTCTCGTAGTGCAACGCCGGACACCTTTAGAGATTCTGCAAAAACATTCTCGGATATTGCTATATATGCATCGGTTTCGAATTGTGTCTTTGGTCAATAGTTGGGTTGCCCGGCTCCTGTGCTTGCCTCCTACGTTCCGCTTTGTTCGGCTAGGTGTGCAAAGGGAGAACCACTGTGATTGTGCTTCCAGCTCGCATGGTTAAGCACCTCAGTGGAGAAAGCCGAAAACTGACGGTCACAGTAAGCGTAAACTGGTCAGCGATCCGATGACTGTGTTAAATGACGGGCCGTGCATAACATTGGCCGAAGTGTTTATGGCTTGACCTCGGCTGTCGCCGAACACTAACCAGGGGATAGTAGCTGGCCTCCCAACTTTAAGCTCCTATGACTAAGTGAAAGTTATAAAGCCCGCATATCTGATTGCCTCGTTTCCGCTAACACAACCGCCTTCGGGCACCGAGACATCAACTAAGGGTTGTTTGTTATTGCGGAAACACTCTGCGTAGCATCTACAAGGGGGTGGAAGCCGATGATGGGCCACTTTCAACTGATAAACGGTCGCAACAGAGTCAAAATAAACATATCATCGGCATTTGTATTTAATATACAAGGGCCGCCTTCCGTAATCATCGTTATAAAACCATAAATATGCATCAATTTGACTTAAGATTTCGGCCAAGCTGGGTTGCCTGGCTCCTGTGATTACCCCTACGTTCCCGATTGTTCGGCTAGGAGGTAAAGGAAGCACCTCTGTGATTGTTACTTCTGGGTCATCGATTTTAGTACCTCAGACTGGGAGAAGCCGAAAGCTAGCCATCTTAAAGAATATATTTGGTCGGCAACGACGGAAGTGAAAATTTTGGTCCATTAAAAGCCATAGAGATCGGCAACTTACCCCGAACTAAATCCTCAATATTTTTCTCCTACATCGATCAGAGTTGACGTTTCATGATCATGATCGGCATGACAACCCAAAGAAAGGAACCGATAGCGGGATTATTTTCTTTGGGCGAGATGTTTCTTACATCAAATAGTAATATAACATTCTCTCCGCATACCTTTGTTTATAAAACTGTATGGCCGGATTGCCTTGTTTGTTGTAAACCTTTGCCCTTGTAAAGGCTTTATAAAGTAGGACAAACACTCCCCGGCCACTGGCCGAGGAGGTTGAAGCCGATGGTCGGTCAACAAGGTGTTGTACAATGCGGATCCGAGCATTCATGATGTAAACTACTTGGATACATAGAATCATTACACATAATTTGTGATTTTACTCCTGGTATCGAACCTTAATTCGGCCACCCGTGCCCACATTAAGGCTCGGGGGCTACTGGGCTTCGCGCTCATTATTTATAAATATTAAAGGGGCACATCGATCCCCTGATCTGGTGTTGCCACCCGACCAGTGTCTCGGGGGCTACTGCATTGCTTATTCAATGTAGAGAATTCAAAGTGATCAATGTTCGGCATGACCGAACTATGGGCAAGCATGTCTTTGAACAATAGTAAGTACCATCTGGGACTTATCCGGCATCAAGCTAATATATCACAGGGACTTCTCACAACCCTCTCTTAGGGGCCTGTCTGCCGATCATTATTTCTAATATATTACACTGTGTTTCCATTCCTACATATGCTGCTGAGCTAGGAGTTGATCCTCAGGCCAATTTTGCAAATCGACCTGAGTCTCAGGGGCTACCAGGATCAGCAGTTTTATGTTTTCCTTCAGGTGCATCTCGGGTTTTAGACCGACACACACCTTGAGGGCTACTGGATATACATATACTGGCTATATATCTCGGTAGAGAATAAATTGCACCAATCAAAAATATTCACACACAAAATCAGCCCGCGGTCGGGGTGGTGCACCACCTCGGAAGCAGTCTGGCATAAAGTTCGGGCGCCAGTGGCTGGCTCCATAGAGGGCATTTCCGGCATTAAGCTCGGCTGAATTCGTTCAATCTTTTAAAAGACCAAGGTAGTTTACGACACCCCGGACGCTGACCATCGTTGGAGCTCAGAAGTGATCCGGCATAAAGCATGAATTCGAATGGCTCGTTCCATAGAGAACTTTTCAGTGTTAAACTCGGATAACCTCCTTCAAACTTTTTCAAGCCAAGGTGATCTATGACACCTCAGATATAGTCTGGCGTTGGAGCTCGAATATAATCCGGCGTTGGTGCTCGGCAGCAAAAGATATCTCGAATGCAGTCCGGCGTTGGAGCTCGGATGCAAGAGGACACCGCCGCACGGGAACAACTTCAAACCCGAGGTGTGGCGTAAAAAATAATAACAAGGCATTGATAAAGGCTGAGAACTTAAAGGGGCTCCTCGGATACTGTGGCACCCCGGCTCAGAGAAAACCGGAACGCCCCGTATTCCAGCCCAGATATCGAGGTGAAGTCTTCTGGAATACGGCACTGCTTAGCATAGAACAAACCAGCTTACTATTATTACACGAATATGAATACAAGGTCTCCGATATGACAATGAATAACATCGGCACGGCGACACTAAGCCATCCTCAGTTGCTCTATGCAAGCAACATAACAAGTTGAGGCAGCGGAACAACTACTGGCAGCGGAACAACGAACGGCGATGATGGACTCCAATCCGCAGGGACTCTGGTTGGAACGCTTATCCTAGCTCGCGAACACAGGAACAACACCAAACAATCAAGCAATCCAGGCACAACCTGCAAGCTGGCATGACACGCCAGGTCAGTACATTGAATGTACTTGCAAGCTCACAATAACCAGATGCATTCAAGACAAACAACAGCATGGCAATTATAGGTTAATCAGGGATTATCATGAGATCATCAGGATAACATGGCATGAACAATATGAACATAATATCGCTAGGACAATATATGATCATGGCATGAACATATAAATCTGATGATACTAGCATGCAACATGATGACACTACATGCACCATTTATTCTATTCGGTTTACCTCGTAACCATCACATGCATCACTTAGCAACCTCGGACATCACACGATCATCTCAGGATCAAATCAAGCTTGGTATAAACAATACCGTAGTAATCATTAAATGACCACAAGGAGCTTGATTTTAACCCACGATTCTGGCACAACATCACGAATGTACAACAACTCGGTGATCACTCATGGATCACAAACGGAACCACTCCGGGTTCAACGGGTGTAACGCCCCGAGACCGACGCTTCAGATGCCTTCCATGTTTTCGTTGTCGCCGTGTGTTTTATTTGTTTGTTGCATTTCATCATGTCATCTTTTGCATTGCATCGACACTCGTTGTCGTCATTGTTTTTAAACTTGCATCCGCTCGTAGTTGCCGCGTCCCCCCTTGCTTTCGTTGACCGTTCCGAGATCAACCTTGTTCTTCGTTTTCCCTCTTGCCGAAACTGGAGTCTCTTTGCACAGTGCATCGACCCCTCGCGCGTGTCCGTAACTTCCCCGAACCCGACCCGCTCAGTCATCACCGTTGGATTCGGATCATCACCAATCATCCCTATAATATCTTTGGTTTATTATTTGATCTCTCTTAATCTTTTATTCTCAACCGCCCGTTCCCGATCCGATGATCCAAATACCCCCACATACCTTTTACCTACTATAAATATCAGCCTAACCCTAATTTTTAGGAGAGCTGTCCCATCAATCCCTCCCCGCCGCCACTCCTCGTCCTCCTCGGGATCCCTCCCGATCCACCCATTCCACCAACCAGAGACTTCCCTGCTCGATCCCAAGGGGATCACGATCAGCTCATCCCCGCCGTCGGCCAACCACAGCAAAGCCGCCTCCTCGCAACCCGCCGGCGACCGGACCTCGCCGGAGATGAGTTCCCCGCCGTGCCCTGCTCCCTTCCTTCCCCATCTGCTCTCTCTTTTTCTTTCCCTCTCACGCTGCTCTCTGTTGTCTTCGCACCGCCGCCATGGACAGGAGCCCCGCCTGTGACGCCCCCGATTTGACCGTACACTAATCATGCACGCAAATGTGTACGATCAAGATCAGGGTCTCACAGGAAGATATCACAACACAACTCTACAACATAAATAAGTCATACAAGCATCATAATACAAGCCAGGGGCCTCGAGGGCTCGAATACAAGTGCTCGATCATAGACGAGTCAGCGGAAGCAACAATATCTGAGTACAGACATAAGTTAAACAAGTTTGCCTTAAGAAGGCTAGCACAAACTGGGATACAGATCGAACGAGGCGCAAGCCTCCTGCCTAGGATCCTCCTAACTACTCCTGGTCATCGTCAGCGGGCTGCACGTAGTAGTAGGCACCTCCAGTGTCGTAGGAGTCATCGTCGACGGTGGCGTCTGGCTCCTGGACTCCAGCATCTGGTTGCAACAACCAGGTAGGGAGGAAAGGGGAAAAGAGGGAGAAAAGCAACCGTGAGTACTCATCCAAAGTACTCGCAAGCAAGGACCTACGCTACATATGCATGGGTATCTGTGTAAAGGGGCCATATCAGTGGACTGAACTGTAGAATGCCAGATTAAGAGGGGGATAGCTAGTCCTGTCGAAGACTACGCTTCTGGCAGCCTCCATCTTGCAGCATGTAGAAGAGAGTAGATTGAAGTCCTCCAAGTAGCATCGTATAGCATAATCCTACCCGGCGATCCCCTCCTCGTCGCCCTGTTAGAGAGCGATCACCGGGTTATATCTGGCACTTCGAAGGGTGTGTTTTATTAAGTATCCAGTTCTAGTTGTCTTAAGGTCAAGGTACAACTCCGGGTCGTCCTTTTACCGAGGGACACGGCTATTCAAATAGATAAACTTCCCTGCAGGGGTGCACCACATAACCCAACACGCTCGATCCCATTTGGCCGGACACACTTTTCTGGGTCATGCCCGGCCTCGTAAGATCGACACGTCGCAGCCCCACCTAGGCTCAACAGAGAGTTCAGCACGCCGGTCTAAATCCTATGCGCGCAGGGGTCTGGGCCCATCGCCCATTGCACACCTGCATGTTGCGAGGGCGGCCGGAAGCAGACCTAGCCTAGCAGGCGTTCCAGTCCAATCCGGCGCGCGCCGCTCCGTCGCTGACGTCAAGAAGAGCTTCGGTTCATACCACGACGTCGAGTGCCCATAACTGTTCCCGCGTAGTTGGTTAGTGCGTATAGACCAAATGGCTAGACTCAGATCAAATACCAAGATCTCGTTAAGCGTGTTAAGTATCCGCGAACGCCGACCAGGGCCAGGCCCACCTCTCTCCTAGGTGGTCTCAACCTGCCCTGTCGCTCCGCCATAAAGTAATAGTCGGGGGCCGTCAGGAACCCAGGCCCACCTCTACCGGGATGGAGCCACCTGTCCTTTCAGCCTCCTCATCAGAATCACTTGCGGGTACTCAACGAGCCGACCCGACTTTAATCACCACATGTGTCATGTATAAAAAGTATATAGTATATACCCGTGATCACCTCCCCAAGTGATCACGGCCCAGTAGTATAGCATGGCAGACGGACAAGAGTGTAGGGCCACTGATGAACACTAGCATCCTATACTAAGCAGTAGGATAGCAGGTAAGGGTAACAACTGTAGCAACAATGACAGGCTATGCAGCAGAATAGGATTAACCGAAAGCAGTAACATGCTACACTACTCTAATGCAAGCAGTATAGAGAAGAATAGGCGATATCTGGTGATCAAGGGGGGGGCTTGCCTGGTTGCTCTGGCAAGAAGGAGGGGTCGTCTTCGATGTAGTCGAACACACGAACATCGGCAGCGGTCTCGGAGTCTACCGGAAAGAGGTAATGGAGGGGGAACACAATAAATAACAGAGCAATCAAATGTAACACAAAGCAAGACGCGGCGATACGTTGTGCTAGGGGTGACCTAACGTAGGGACAGGTGATACCGGTGAAGGGGTCAAACATCCGGGAAAGTATCCCCGGTGTTTCACGTTTTCGGACAGATGAACCGAAGGTGAAATGTTGCAGGTTCCCTATGCTAGGGACGCGTGGTGGACAAACGGACTGCGTATTCAGATTCGTCTCGTCGTTCTGAGCAACTTTCATGTACAAAGTTTTTTCATCCGAGCTACGGTTTATTTTATATTAATTTTTAAAGATTTAAATCATTTTTATAATTTAATAAATTAATTTAATTCGAAATTTAATTAATGCATCAGCATGATGTCAACATGACGTCAGCAGTCAACGTTGACCGTTGACCTGGTCAACCTGACAGGTGGGCCCCACCTGTCAGGGGCTGTTAGCTAATTAACAGTAGTTAATTAGGTTAATTAGTTATTAGGTTAATTAATCTTAATTAGTTGATATTAACAGGATTAATTAAGTTAATTAATTATCTTTATTATTTATTTATTTTTATTAATTAATTTTTTTTAAATCATTTTTTATTAAAATGTTCTGAGGGCGGCCCCATTGTCATAGGCCTATCTGGCCAGGGCGGGGGCCCCTGTGGTCAGTGACCCAGGGTGGGGCGGCGGCTGTGGCCGGCCAGTTACGGCTGTGCCGCGCACACGCGGCCACTGGGCGAAGCCAGGGCACGGCGAGGCCGGAACAGGGTCGGAGCGGGCGCGTGGGCGCCGGCGCCCGACGCAGCCAGCAGGGGAGGGGGAGGAAGGGGTCGGCGCGTGGCCCGTGGCCGGGGCCGGAGCAGCGGCATGGCGGGGCGCCGTCGCGGGCACAGGGGGGCGGCCGAACAAGGCCGCGGTGCGGGTGGCCACGGCAAGGCATGCGCGAGCGCGCGCGCGGCCGTGGACGCGCACGAGGGGCGCCGAGCACAGCTACGGGGAGGACGACGTGCGCGGTGACCTGCGGGAAAAGAGGAGGGGAGGTAGCGGTGCTCACGGCGGGGCACGGCCAAGAGCAGAAAGGGGGGCGACGGCATGGCCGACGCGGGGGTGCGCGTGCGTGCGGTCGGCCTCGATCAGAGGTAGGGAAGGAGGAGGACGAGGCCGTGGCCTCACCGAGATTTGTAGGGACGGGGCAGCGGGGCTCGTGGAGGGGGTCGGGGACGACGGCGACGCAGGAGAACCAGTCCGGCGAGGTGGCATCGGCGACGGGGACAGGGAGCGCCGGTGACGGAGAGGACCACGGGGGCGGCGTCCGGCGATGGTTCGCAGGGGGGTCGAGCGACTCCGGGCTCGAGCGATCCGATAGGGAAAAAGGCGAGGAGGTGCTCCGGTGACGGGGTGGCTCCGGCGAACTGTGGCGAGGGGCGACGATGTGGGCGGGATCAGGCGATGGGGCACCGATCCAGACTGGATCGAGAGAGAGAGAGAGGAGGGAGTGGGGATCGTTCCCGATCCAGATCGGGTCGGGAGGGGAAAGACGTGGGAAGTGGGGGGAGGGGTGCGTGGGCTAGGGTTTCGGGTAGTGGGGGTTATGGAGGGGAGTAGATGGGCTGGCCGGCTGGGTCGCTTGGCCCAGTTGGCCAGGGGGTTCCTTTTCACTTTTTTTGTTTGTGTTTCTTTTCTGTTTTATTTTAGTTACATTTTATTTTAGTTTTATAAAATGCCAAATGAGCACCTAAATTAGTATTACTAATTAGTCCACTGCCACAATTAACTTGGCACCTAAAATAAAATATTTTGTAATTGTTTAGTATTTAAAGTATTTAAATAATAGTTTTGCTACTGTTTTATTACCATTTGAATATTTGAACATTTTATAAAAGTGTGGTTCTCCACCATAATTACCTACGCATTATTTGGCACAACCCGAACATTTTAGTTTTAAAGTTTGAAAACTTTTGTTGTTTGCCTTTTATTCAATTTTGAATTTGAATTGGTTTTTGAACTAACGCGGGATTAACTACAGTGACAGAGGTGACGTGGCATCAATAGCAGGGAATTACTGTAGTCTAATTATCCGGGCGTCACACCGCCATGGATCTCCAAGTCTACGGCTGCGTTGTCCCGGGCCCCCCTCGTCGTCGTCCCCGCACCCAAGTCCCGCGCTCCCTGCATCCAGCAACGACGAGTCAGCCGTAGGACTCGTCGTTGCATCCCCAGCCTCACGCATGGAGTCCCGCACATCTGCGTGTGCGCTCGCCCCAACTCTGCCCACCGAAGCCACCAGGATCCCGCCGCCGGAGCAAGCAGCTGCTCCTCGCCGCCCCATGCGCTCCGGTGAGCCCTGCCGCCGCTTCCCTCTCCCTTCGTGTCACGCTCTTTCTCCTTCTCTCACCTCTCTGTCGCTTGTGTCTCTCTGTTCGAGCAGGACCACCGCCGCCGCCATGGATGGCTGTGCCCCGCGCCCGAGCTCCGTTGGCCGCCGTCGTTGCCCGGAACCGAGGCCGGACGACTCGATCCGCCCATTCCGTCCGGTTCCCGCCGACCCCGTCGCCAGGGCCCCCTGCCGTCGTCTTCTCCATTGCCATGCTCCTGCTGATGCTTCTGTTTCTTCGGAAACAGGAGCAGCAGTGGCTCGCTCGGTTCAGTCTGGCATTGACCGCGTCGCCAGGCCCAACAGCCCCCCCTGCCGGCCTCATCTCTCCACCGACTGGGCCGAAGCCCATGGGTGAGCGCCAAATCCAGCCCCCCTCCTCTCTGTTCAGCCCAGCAATGCATCAGTTTCGGCCCGTATATGTTTTTTCCTGGTTCTGCGAATTTAGCTAATTATCCAGAGTATTGCAGTTTTATAGAAAAACCCTCATGTTCATGCATTTAATATCTCACAAACCATGCACCAGATTAAAATGATTTAAACATGTAAAATGCTTATAATTTCATCTAGTTTCATAATATGCTGCTTGCATCCTTGTTTAAAATGTTTAACTTGCTAAATGCCATGTTAAAATGATTTATTTCATAACTAAATAACCGTAGCTCCAAATTTAATAAACTTTATATGTAAATGGGGTAGAAAAATGCCTAGTTTAACTTGGTGCACCTTGTTTTACTGTTTAACAACAATAAAATTGTGTTTATGGCAGAACAGTACCAAATCTAAAATATGCACATGGGAATTTTCCGGAATTGTTGTTTGTTGTTCCGGCCTCATTTAAACTTGCATAAATAGTTAGTTTATTTATGCTTCACCCTCTTGCCATGTTTAACAACATTTAACTTTGTTGGGTACATAAATGAGAGAGAACTAAATAATTGATGTGGTGTTTCGTCAATATGCAACTCATTGCATATTGAGCTCCACTTAATTTGTAGCATTGTTTATGCACTTTGCCATGCCATGCCTCATTAAATCAGACATGCATCATACTTGTTTGTGCATCATGCCATGTGTATGTGGTGGTTGTTTACTATGTTGTTTGTTTCTTTCCGGGTTGCTTCTCTCGTTAGCTTCGGTTTCGTTCCGGAGTTGTGAGGATTCGTTCGACTACATCCGTTTGTCTTCTTCATGGACTCGTTCTTCTTCCTAGCGGGATTTCAGGCAAGATGACCATACCCTCGAAATCACTTCTATCTTTGCTTGCTAGTTGTTCGCTCTATTGCTATGCCGCGCTACCTACCACTTGCTATATCATGCCTCCCATGTTGCCATGTCAAGCCTCTAACCATCCTTTCCTAGCAAACCGTTGTTTGGCTAAGTTACTGCTTTTGCTCAGCCCCTCTTATAGCGTTGTTAGTTGCAGGTGAAGATGAAGTTTGTTCCTTGTTGGAACATGGATATGTTGGGATATCACAATATCTCTTATCTTAATTAATGCATCTATATACTTGGTAAAGGGTGGAAGGCTCGGCCTTATGCCTGGTGTTTTGTTCCACTCTTGCCTCCCTAGTTTCCGTCATACCGGTGTTATGTTCCTTGATTTTGCGTTCCTAACGCGGTTGGGTGATTTATGGGACCCCCTTGACAGTTCGCTTTGAATAAAACTCCTCCAGCAAGGCCCAACCTTGGTTTTAACATTTGCCACCTAAGCCTTTTTCCCTTGGGTTCTGCAGACTCAAGGGTCATCTTTATTTAACCCCCCCGGGCCAGTGCTCCTTCGAGTGTTGGTCCGAACCGAGCAGCCTGCGGGGCCACCTCGGGGAAACTCGAGGCCTGGTTTTACTCGTAGCTTGACTTATCCGGTGTGCTCTGAGAACGAGATATGTGCAGCTCCTATCGGGATTTGTCGGCACATCGGGCGGCTTTGCTGGTCTTGTTTTACCATTGTCGAAATGTCTTGTAAACCGGGATTCCGAGACTGATCGGGTCTTCCCGGGAGAAGGAATACCCTTCGTTGACCGTCAGAGCTTATGATAGGCTAAGTTGGGACACCCCTGCAGGGTATTATCTTTCGAAAGCCGTGCCCGCGGTTATGTGGCAGATGGGAATTTGTTAATGTCCGGTTGTAGAGAACTTGACACTTGACTTAATTAACATGCATCAACCGCGTGTGTAGCCGTGATGGTCTCTTTTCGGCGGAGTCCGGGAAGTGAAGACGGTGTTTGGGTTATGTTTGACGTAAGTAGTAGTTCATGATCACTTCTTGATCATTACTAGTTGACGACCGTTCCATTGCTCCTCTTCTCGCTCTTATTTGCGTATGTTAGCCACCGTATATGCTTAGTGCTTGCTGCAGCTCCACCTCACTACCTTTTCCTACCCATAAGCTTAAATAGTCTTGATCTCGCGGGTGTGAGATTGCTGAGTCCTCGTGACTCACAGATACTCCCAAACAGTTGCAGGTGCCGATGAGACCAGTGCAAGTGATGCCACCAAGCTCAAGTGGGAGTTCGATGAAGACCTTGTTCGTTACTATGTTTCGTTTCCAGATGTTCAGTAGTGGAGCCCAGTTGGGACGATCGGGGATCTAGCATTTGGGGTTGTCTTCTTTTATTTTGGTTCCGTAGTCGGATCTATGTGTGTATCTTGAATGATGTATGAATTTATTTATGTATTGTGTGAAGTGGCGATTGTAAGCCAACTCTTTATCCCATTCTTGTTCATTACATGGGATTGTGTGAAGATGTCCCTTCTTGCGACCAAACCACAATGCGGTTATGCCTCTAAGTCGTGCCTCGACACGTGGGAGATATAGCCGCATCGTGGGTGTTACAATGGGCTACCTCGTAACCAAACGGTGATCTTTCCGGCGATCACAACCATGACCAACACTTGGTCTCAAACGGTGATCTTTCCGGTGATCACAACCAACTTATCTCATCGTCGAACCTGTCATTAATCAAGTTTTATTAATATTGTTGACTCACAGTGGAACCGACTACGAACTGGGCCCTTATCCGCGGGCGCGGCTATCGATAGATTTAATATACACTCTGCAGAGGTTAGTACATTGTACCCACACCACGGAACCCATGGCCTCGCACTCCCATTCGGGTGGACCAACGGCGTTCCGACAAAACCGATCTACTGCCATGACACTCTCCCGGCCACTCCGACTCACTCCCCATTGGGCTAGTCCTGGGTGGCCCCGTGTCTACCAAAGACACAACGACCACCGTCGTGGTCTGTCCCAAACAGGGACAAAAGCGCTTATCATCCAACCTACGGGCACACAAGGTTATGTCCGCCTACCTGATCAGGGTAAGCACGCCCATAACCTTCCCTAGTTGGAGGCACCGGCGAGAGGCACGACAATAGACCCAGTTAGGACCTTCCCATACCGGCAAGTGTGGTTGCACTGGTCAGCTCGATATGGTGGCACCATGACCCAGCCAACAGTTGTTCAAGTTCAATTTAATCCGGTTAAACTTGAATGCAAATATGCTGAGCCATGATAAAATAACATGATGCAATTGCAAAGCATGAGCATGATATCAACGTAAGCATGAGAGTACGACATAACTATCCACTATATCAACAATGAATCATATCCAACTGATCATGGCATACTGACTAACATGAACATCACAAGTACATACTTCTCAGAAACATAGCATGACCACTAGCATCAACAATAAATATCAAGCAAGAACATAACAACAATGCAAGCATTTAACCAACAGGATGCAATGAAACATGCAAAACAACGGCACTCGGAACAGACGATAGTCATGCACCGAAGACCATTACCGACATCAACATGTACTTCTAGCAAGCATAAGCATATGAAAGGAATACTGGCAACTAGCAGGGCATGATAACCAGGTGCATAACAACATAGCAAGAAAGTAAGCACTAACCCAGAAGCAACAACGATAACCATATTTTAAATAAGCAAACATTTAATAAATATTCAAGTTGAAAACCAGGGCTACTGCATGACTATCATGCAAGTGGGTATTGTGGCTTGCCTGGGGGTGAAGAAGGCACCGGGAAGGAGTGTGGTGAAGCCGCGGAAAGACTTGCCGGAAACAGTTCTCTCTCGGAGGGGCTGTTTACGTGCAAGGGCAAAAAGGTCATTTTCACAGTGTCAAACCATAGTGAAAATGAAACCAACAGAACAGGCTCGATGAAACGAAGACGTGGGCTTTGGAATCACCTCATTTGGAGTTGTGGTTAAAAAGATATGAAGGGTTGAAGTTGAGGGACTTTTCTGCAAAAATATCATCACAAACAAGTCCCTGAGTGGATAAGACAGAGGCGCAAATTCACAAATACGCTTTCCGATCAAGAAAACGCATTCTGGGCTGAAACAGAGAGGAAATACGCATCCCCTAAAAGAAAACGTACTCAGGGTGGGGCCCGTCACTTATCTAGGTCAGCGTGGCGGGGCCGGGCTCTGGCTCGATGACGCGTGGGGCCCGCCGCATCTTCTCTCTCCTCCCACGCCTCCTTCTTCTTCCCCCCGCGTCTGCTCCTCTTCTCCTCGACAGAACGCAGGGCAGGGGCGCTGCCGTCGCCAGGCATGGTGGCTCCGGCCATCTCCGGCCAAGGGAAGGCCACCGGCAAGCGCGGGGCGTCCCACCGCATCCATCCAGAGAGGAAACAAGGGCCGGGGAGAAGCGGGATGGCGGCGAGGGGTTGCAGCGGCCGAGGGCAGAGGCGGCGACCCACCTTGGGAGCCGCGGCCACATGCACTCCGGCGACGATGAATGGGTTGGGGAGGCTCTACGGGGCACGGAGGAGACGATGGTGGTGGTGGAACGGAGGGTACGGGCTTGGTTCGCCGGAATCGAAGTGGACAGAGACGGCGGCCATGGCGGCGATGGTGGACACAGAGAGCTCCTCGAGCTCGTTTGAGAGGCTGGGCGGGACCGGAGGAGAGTTGTGAGGCTGGTGGTGAGCTCGGAGGCGCTCGGGGTGGGCTTATATAGCCGCGGCGCGAGGTGCCGCGCTGGCGTCGCCGCGGACACGCGGCCGGCGCCGCGGACGCGTGTGCACGCGCATGGGCTCGTCGGGAAGGCGACGGGGAGACGCAGGGAGGAGCCCACGGGGCAGAGGGAGCCCACGAAGCACGGGGAGGAAGAAGACGGCGACGAACAGAGCCAATTGTCCACTGTTCGCCCATGGGCGCGCGGCGGCTTGCGTCGGTGAGGAAGCTGCCGGAGGGGGAGTGGGGTCCAGGTGATCGGCGACGACGAGAGGAAGACAATGGACATGCTCACGCGCGCTAAGACGACGAGGGGGAGAGGGGCCCGAGCACGAATCCATCCTGGGCACGGCCAACGGCAGCAGAGCGCGCGCACAGGCTTGCCATTAACGCGGTCACCGCGTGCACTGGCATGTATCGGGGGAGATGAGCTGGAGCGTGTTGTCTAGTGGCAAGTTCATCCAGGGGAGGTTCCTACTGCGGTGGTAGTTTGGTTAAAATCGCTTTGGTTAAATGGTAATCAAGCTCTGAAGTTTACTGCAGTAAACTTGGACGAGCACTGCTGATCCACTGAGACTTGATTGGGGTCAAAGGAGTTGTCTGGGAGGTTTAACTAAGGAAGAACTACAATACTGGAGATTTAGAGAATAAATGGACCAATAAATAATAGGGTTGCTTTGCAACTGCATTTTTGGTCCAGAAACTTGATTTGGATGATGCACTCACATGGAGTTATGAATGTGATGCAACTTGGCAAATCCTCATGATATGTACATATAAAGATGCTTTAAAAAGCTCATACCAAATGGAAAATCCAAAATGGTAATTGCTTTACAAACATCATTTCTGTCCAGAAACTTGGAAAAATTCTAGAGGAATAATGGCTGGGTTAAACATGCCCAGAATGGGTGGAGGTAAGTTATATGGATAATATAAGGCCTAGAAAAATTGGCAGCCATAATGGAGCAAGATAAAATATACTGGCTTCACAAACTGAAATTTTTGGACAGAATCAAAGAATTGAAGACGAGCGCACATGGAGGCATTACATGAGCTCTACTTTGGTGGAGGGCTATGATATGATGATATGAGGCACCATGCAAAATTGCAACTCATTTGGATATGCCTAGATTGCACCTCCTGCACAAAGCTTCTTTCTGGATAGAAACTTTGGAAAATCATAATTAAATAATTACTAGGCAAATGAGGCTGCATTTTGGCATGCGGAAATTATATGGACATGAAAAGGTGTCCAAGGAGTTTGAGGTCAATTGGGAAAAGGAAAATAGCACTTGCTTCACAATGTGCCATTTAGGGCAGAATAGGAAATGAATTATTTGAGCATGATGATAAACATGACAAATGAAATATTTTGCCATATTTGAGAAATATATGACCCAAACAATTTATGAGAATTATTTGGTAATTTTAGGAGTGATGTAAATAAAGGTTGCTTCACAACCTAGGGCAATTTGAGTTATTCCTTTAATAGAAAAGGAATATTCCCAATAAAAAGAATATTGGGATTTGGGCTAGGATGAAAATGACAGGGTCTAGGGAAGGATTTGGGTATGACAAGCCACTCCGGAAGCAAAGAAGAGTTCATCTTCTTCACTTTCCAGACCACAAAGCCACGGGAAAAAAAGAAAACTCAAGCAAAAACCTCCGAAAAACAAAAGAAAAAGAAAGGGCCAAAAATTAGGCTGTTACAAACCTTACCCCCTTAAAGAAATCTCATCCTCGAGATTTGGTTGCTCAGGGAACAAGTATGAAGATACTGACTTAAGGAGACCGTTTCCAACTCGGGTATCCTTTTTCTTATTTTTGTTCCCACTAAATTTTTATCTGACTGGCCCTGGGGTGGTTTGCTTTAATATACCCATATTCTGACAGATCTTACCTTGCTTGTTCATGCTTATACATGCTCCAATTTCTTTTTAGATCTGCTGACTTAGCTGACTGTGATTGATTCTCACGACTGAAATATATGTCGGTCTCACAAATCCAAGAGCGATTTTCGCTGGGTGTGTCATCCGGCACTGACAATCTTTCATGAAGTGGTGATCAGATTTTTCTAGTGGACACCCAAATCCTAACTCCTTGTATTGGGTTTCTCCACTAAATGCAGGTCCTTCGGGTTCCAAACAGTGAGTTGGGTCATAACCGTTTTCCCGACAGCTTCTAGCTTATCGCAGAAGTTTCTGAATCATCTGAACTGGTTCCACTGTCTTGAGTATCGGATCCGTACCAAATATTTGATTGTCACCTGTCGTGGCTAGCATAAGAGTTTGAACTGTATGATAATATCTGCAGACTTGACTAACGGTGGTTCTGCACCACGCGGGTCTTGCAACAGTTTTCATACCTGCATCACTGGTCTTGCTCCTTCATTATTGTTTTCTTGGCCTGGATCCTTGGCTGAAAGAGCTGGGTCATATTGCTTCTTCATATCACCATAGGTACTGTCGGTGCAATTTTTCGGCAATCGCAGCTTATCCCCATTTTTCTGACAGGGTACCCCATTAAATGGCAGGTTCAACACCCCTCAAGTTCTGGCCGCAGGAAAATGATCATCCGAACCTTTGCAAGAAATTGACAAATAAATCAGTAGCCACCAGAACGGTCTTTACAACTCAGATCTGGGACATTACTGAGATAACTTAACCACGGCTCAAGACGGCCGAAAAGCAGCTCAGAACATGAGACCGGGTTGATAAGAAGAAGGTGGCAGCTCCCTAAAATAGCCAAAAAGCAACTATAGGGCTACTGTCACAAAAAGAAACTCAACAGCTGTACGAGACGGCCGAAAAGCAGCTCAGAACTCGTGACAGTCGTTGAAGAGAGAAATAAAAATCGGCATCCACCCCGGATAGCTAAAAACAGCTTAGATCACGGGCGTGGTGCCGTCATTGGAGAAAAAGGGGACAAGGGCTCATCAGGATCATTTTCCAGGTTCACAGGTACTTGTATTGAGCTCATTGATGTCGTCAATCCTCATAATCCCTTTGTCACACTGCGGTGTATACTGGCTTTCTTCTCTTAACCATCCTCACGTGGTTGTCAGATCCTCATCCAAGTGACTTGTAAGATCTTGGTGGTATGCTCACCGCATATATATGAGAATCTGATTCCCGAGACATACGTGTATTCTGACTGATTCTTGCTTCTGACCCAAAATGTTGCGGATCTGATTCTTGGGATTCACTGCCATACGCTGTCAATTCACAGCGTACTACCTTGTACCAATGTCTTACTGAGGAAGATTGGCTGCTTGTGCTCGAAACTTTCATCGGACAACTTGCTGAAGAAGACTAGGTATCGTGCTTCAGAAGCTTACCCCCTTAAAGACTTTGCTGGGGAAAGACTCAGTACCTTATGCCGGAAGCTTTTCTGGTTGCCTACTGAAGAAGGCAGAGTACCTTGTACGGGAAATCATCCATGTATCGTACTAAGGAAGATAGATGAATCTTTCCTTGGAAGCTTCTCGGGTATCTTGAGAGGGAAGATTGGGTTGCTTACACCAGAAGCTTCTTATTGTGATATGCGGACCGATTGCCACATATAACCATCTTAATATTTTTGTTATTGATTTCTTGTATGAAACGGGGTTTTGCAGGACTATCCTCCTTTCTTAGAACATGCCATATTTTTGCTTGCTTCCAGGTACATCGGGTTCCAAAATCATCCTCAACGAACAATTGAACTTGTATCTGAGCCATACCTTTGATAATATTCTATCAACCTTGCACACAATTTATCTTCTTGCTGATTTGATTATTTCTACTATGAGGAGTACACGCTGAGGGAGACTTGACACTCAGTAACATGATCAGATATCCCTCAATCTGAATGCAGTCGGTTGAGAATTCCATACTGTTGTGAGGAGTGCACGTTAATGCAAACTTTATACTGACATTCCATCCAGGATTTCTTTTGTATTTAGACGAGCTATTTCCAATTTCACTGCAGTCTGCTGACAATTCCATTTTGTTTAGGTGAGTTTCCAAATATATGCATTTCTTGCTGACTCTTCGGGTCTGGTGTCGGCTGACGAGCAACTTTAATAGGGGAAAATTTGTAACACCGAAGGCCCAAAGAAAGAAACGACTAAAACAAAAGCACCCAAGCATACTACTAATATAATTAATCAAGCAATCATCACATATTACTGCTACTCACACCATAATATGCATGCACACCTAAGCACACAAATCGCGCGGAAACTTCGGTATTACGGTCTAATATGTTGTGGCGGTGTGCATCAAAATTATATCCATGTGTGGAAAGAGTTGGCGTAACCGAAGCTACACCAAGCACTGGCTGAACAGTGGCTGGATCTGGATGGATACACAGGTGAGAATGGACTTGACGATCAAGTAGCCAGACACAAAAGTCACGACCACCTCATCATCAAGCGTATGAAGGGAATCATACCCGTCCAAAGAATGAAATGACATGGCAAGATAACAGTGGAAGACTGGGTTTATTGGCATTGCCCTTTTCTGATAACAAAGATCAGCAAGGGTTGCCAAGGGGACGAGATGGAGGGCATGGATGATGATGTGGTCGCATCACACCGAGGAGCAGGCATGCTAAGAAAGATGGTGCAGGCGGTGGACCGAAAACGATGCCACCTACACTCACAACATTAACCGGTAGTGACAAAATAACAATCTATATGCATGCTATGCGACAAATAAATGCAACAATCAAGTGCAACAAACCAACTGGGGGCTATACTACCGCTTTCTAATGTTCGCGCGGGCTAGGGCATCCTACAGCCAGACCTGCTCTGATACCAAGCCTGTGGCACCCCGGCTAAGAGAAAACCGGAACGCCCCGTATTCCAGCCCGGAGATCGAGGTGAAGTCTTCTGGAATACGGCACTTCTTAGCATTGAACAAACCAGCTTACTATTATTACACGAATATGAATACAATGTCTCCGATATTACAATGAATAACATCGGCACGACGACACTACACTATCCTCAGTTGCTCTATGCAAGCAGCATAACAAGTTGAGGCAGCGAAACAACTACTGGCAACGGAACAACGAATGGCGATGATGGACTCCAATCCGCAGGGACTCTGGTTGGAACACTTATCCTAGCTCGCGAACACAGGAACAACACCAAACAATCAAGCAATCCAGGCACGACCTACAAGCTGGCATGACACGCCAGGTTAGTACATTGAATCTACTTGCAAGCTCACAATAACCAGACGCATTCAAGACAAACAACAGCATGGCAATTACAGGTTAATCAGGGATTATCATGAGATCATCAGGATAACATGACATGAACAATATGAACATAATATCGCTAGGACAATATATGATCATGGCATGAACATATAAATCTGATGATACTAGCATGCAACATGATGACACACATGCACCATTTATTCTGTTCGGTTTACCTCGTAACCATCACATGCATCACTTACCAACCTCGGACATCACACGATCATCTCAGGATCAAATCAAGCTTGGTATAAACAATACCGTAGTAATCATTAAATGACCACAAGGAGATTGATTTTTACCCATGATTCTCGCACAACATCACGAATGTACAACAACTCGGTGATCATTCATGGATCACAAACGGAACCACTCTGGGTTCAACGGGCTACCTCGTAACCAAACGGTGATCTTTCCGGCGATCACAACCATGACCAACACTTGGTCTCAAACGGTAATCTTTCCGGCGATCACAACCAACTTATCTCATCATCGAACCGGGGTTGTCATTAATCAAGTTATTATTAATACTGTTGACTCACAGTGGAACCGACTACGAACTGGGCCCTTATCCACGGGCGCGGCTATCGATAGATTTAATATACACTCTGCAGAGGTTAGTACACTGTACCCACACCACGGAACCCATGGCCTCGCACTCCCATTCGGGTGGACCAACGGCGTTCCGACAAAACCGATCTACTGCCATGACACTCTCCCGGCCACTCCGACTCACTCCCCATTGGGCTAGTCCAAGGTGGCCCCGTGTCTACCAAAGACACAACGACCACCGTCGTGGTCCATCCAAAACAGGGACAAAAGCGCTTATCATCCAACCTACGGGCACACAAGGTTATGTCCGCCTACCTGATCAGGGTAAGCACGCCCATAACCTTCCCTAGTTGGAGGCACCGGCGAGAGACACGACAATAGACCCAGTTAGGACCTTCCCATACCGGCAAGTGTGGTTGCACTGGTCAGCTCGATATGGTGGCACCATGACTCAGCCAACAGTTGTTCAAGTTCAATTTAATCTGGTTAAACTTGAATGCAAATATGCTGAGCCATGATAAAATAACATGATGCAATTGCAAAGCATGAGCATGATATCAACATAAGCATGAGAGTACGACATAACTATCCACTATATCAACAATGAATCATATCCAACTGAGCATGGCATACTGACTAACATGAACATCACAAGTACATACTTCTCAGAAACATAGCATGACCACTAGCATCAACAATAAATATCATGCAAGAACATAACAACAATGCAAGCGTTTAACCAACGGGATGCAATGAAACATGCATAACAACGACACTCGGAATAGACGATAGTCATGCACCGAAGACGATTACCGACATCAACATGTACTTCTAGCAAGCATAAGCATATGAAAGGAATACTGGCAACTAGCAGGGCATGATAATCAGGTGCATAACAACATAGCAAGAAAGTAAGCACTAACCCAGAAGCAACAACGATAACCATATTTTAAACAAGCAAACCTTTAATAAATATTCAAGTTGAAAACTAGGGCCACTGCATGACTATCATGCAAGTGGGTATTGTGGCTTGCTTGGGGGTGAAGAAGGCACCGGGAAGGAGTGCGGTGAAGCCGCAGAAAGACTTGCCGGAAACAGTTCTCTCTCGGAGGGGCTGTTTACGTGCAAGGGCAAAAAGGTCATTTTCACAGTGTCAAACCATACTGAAAATGGAACCAATAGAACGGGCTCGATGAAACGAAGACATGGGCTTTGGAATCACCTCATTTGGAGTTGTGGTTAAAAAGATACGAAGGGTTGAAGTTCAGGGACTCTGCAAAAATATCATCACAAACAAGTCCCTCAGTGGATAAGACAGAGGCGCAACTTTAGAAATCCGCTTTCTGATTAAGAAAACGCATTCTGGGCTGAAACAGAGAGGAAATACGCTTCCTCTAAAAGAAAACGTACTCAGGGTAATGTATGCGTTCTTTACGCGAAAACGTACTGGCGTGTTTTACGCCTCCACTTAAACACGTGGCAGAGGCGGGGCAGGGGCTTGAGCAGCTGACGTGCGGGTCCCGCGGGTGGGGCCTGTCACTTATCTAGGTCAGCGTGGCAAGGCCGGGCTCTGGGTCGATGACGCGTGGGGCCCGCCGCATCTTCTCTCTCCTCCCACGCCTCTTTCTTCTTCCCCCCGGGTCTGCTCCTCCTCTCCTCGACAGAACGCAGGGCAGGGGCGCTGCCGTCGCCAGGCACGGCGGCTCCGGCCATCTCTGGCCAAGGGAAGGCCACCGGCAAGCGCGACGCGTCCCACCGCATCCATCCAGAGAGGAAACGAGCGCCGGGGAGAAGCGGGATGGCGGCGAGGGGTTGCAGCGGCCGAGGCAGAGGCGGCGGCTCACCTTGGGAGCCGCGGCCACATGCACTCCGGCGACGAACGAATGGGTTGGGGAGGCTCTACGGGGCACGTAGGAGACGATGGTGGTGGTGGAACGGAGGGAACGGGCTTGGTTCGCCGGAATCGAAGTGGACAGAGACGGCGGCCATGGCGGCGATGGTGGACACAGAGAGCTCCTCGAGCTCGTTTGAGAGGCTGGGCGGGACCGCAGGAGAGTGGTGAGGCTGGTGGTGAGCTCGGAGGCACTCGGGGTGGGCTTATATAGCCGCGGGGCGAGGTCCTGCGCTGGCGTCGCCGCGGACACGCGGCCGGCGCCGCGGACGCGTGTGCACGCGCATGGGCTCGTCGGGAAGGCGACGGGGAGACGCAGGGAGGAGCCCACGGGGCAGAGAGAGCCCACGGAGCATGGGGAGGAAGAAGACGGCGACGAACAGAGCCAATTGTCCGCTGTTAGTCCGTGGGCGCGCGGCGGCTTGCGTCGGTGAGGAAGCTGCCAGAGGGGGAGTGGGGTCCAGGTGATCGGCGACGACGAGAGGAAGACAATGGACATGCTCACGCGCGCTAAGACGACGAGGGGGAGAGGGGCCCGAGCAAGAATCCATCCTGGGCACGGCCAACGGCAGCAGAGCGCGCGCACAGGCTTGCCATTAACGCGGTCACCGCGTGCACTGGCATGTATCGGGGGAGATGAGCTGGAGCGTGTTGTCTAGTGGCAAGCTCATCCAGGGGAGGTTCCTACTGCGGTGGTAGTTTGGTTAAAATCGCTTTGGTTAAATGGTAATCAAGCTCTGAAGTTTACTGCAGTAAACTTGGGGTCAAAGGAGTTGTCTGGGAGGTTTAACTAAGGAAGAACTACAATACTGGAGATTTAGAGAATAAATGGACCAATAAATAATAGGGTTGCTTTGCAACTGCATTTTTGGTCCAGAAACTTGATTTGGATGATGCACTCACATGGAGTTATGGAATGTGATGCAACTTGGCAAATCCTCATGATATGTACATATAAAGATGCTTTAAAAAGCTCATACCAAATGGAAAATCCAAAATGGTAATTGCTTTACAAACATCATTTCTGTCCAGAAACTTGGAAAAATTCTAGAGGAATAATGGCTGGGTTAAACATGCCCAGAATGGGTGGAGGTAAGTTATATGGATAATATAAGGCCTAGAAAAATTGGCAGCCATAATGGAGCAAGATAAAATATACTGGCTTCACAAACTGAAATTTTTGGACAGAATCAAAGAATTGAAGACGAGCGCACATGGAGGCATTACATGAGCTCTACTTTGGTGGAGGGCTATGATATGATGATATGAGGCACCATGCAAAATTGCAACTCATTTGGATATGCCTAGATTGCACCTCCTGCACAAAGCTTCTTTCTGGATAGAAACTTTGGAAAATCATAATTAAATAATTACTAGGCAAATGAGGTTGCATTTTGGCATGCGGAAATTATATGGACATGAAAAGGTGTCCAAGGAGTTTGAGGTCAATTGGGAAAAGGAAAATAGCACTTGCTTCACAATGTGCCATTTAGGGCAGAATAGGAAATGAATTATTTGAGCATGATGATAAACATGACAAATGAAATATTTTGCCATATTTGAGAAATATATGACCCAAACAATTTATGAGAATTATTTGGTAATTTTAGGAGTGATGGAAATAAAGGTTGCTTCACAACCTAGGGCAATTTGAGTTATTCCTTTAATAGAAAAGGAATATTCCAAATAAAAAGAATATTGGGATTTGGGCTAGGATGAAAATGACAGGGTCTAGGGAAGGATTTGGGTATGACAATCCACTCCGTTAGCAAAGAAGAGTTCATCTTCTTCACTTTCCAGACCACAAAGCCACGGGAAAAAAAAGAAAACTCAAGCAAAAACCTCAGAAAAACAAAAGAAAAAGAAAGGGCCAAAAATTAGGCTGGTACAGAGACCCGACGTGTAAACTCTTCGGATTCACTTTGGTGATCCTCAAGATCGAAGATGAGATGATTTGTTAAACCAGTTCTCAAGAACGACGACCGAAGATGAAGAACAGTTCGGAAGAATCAAGGAGCGTCCTGGACTAGGGGGTGCTCACCACGTCGTCTCCCGATCAGGTGGATTGGGCCGAGGACCCCCATGGCCGTTTGCTCATGGGACAGTTCGGACAGCCGATGTATACACGAGGAAGATTCCACAAGACTTGGTGATCAAACAAGGACTCCTCTCCACCGGCGTATTTGAATAGGACACTTGTTATCCTAGGCCTCTGGTACATTATATAAGCCGAGGCTAGGCTAGTCGATAGGGCATCATGACATTACTCATCATACCTCTAGGGTTTAGACCACAAGATATGATCTCGAGGTAGATCAACTCTGTAATCATACGCATCGAATACAATCAAAAGCAGCATGCAGGGTATTATCTCTTCGAGAGAGCCCGAAGCTGGGTAAAATCACGTGTCCATGTTACCATCGATCCTAAGATGTGCAGCTTGGGACCCCCTACCCGTGATCTGCCAGTTTTAACACCGACACCTCCCCCCTCATAAGCCTTAAAATTTGCCTATTCCCAAGGGATCGTGCAGATGGCACGGTTGGATTACCCAAGCCCTCATTGATGAGAATCCAGTAATAAGGGGACACGATCTCTGCTTTGGCAAGACGTGTCACCGGAGGATGCATCTCGAAACACGGAATGGAAGGTTGAAAAACGATTCGAGATAATGAAGTGGCCAGACGTAACGTCTCACTAGCAAAGCTGTCAGTAAAGACATACCATATTTTTAATTAAGTATTATGCCCTTGCGATTGTGGATTGTAACTATTGAACAAAGCCGAATATAGTTCTTTTGATCAACTACTTTGAAGTGTTCGGAGGAGGAACCCGCCTTGCAATGCCGAAGACAATCTATGTGCCGGACACATCATCATTGAAGCTAGGTTCAGGGGCTACTGAGGGAGTCCTGGATTAGGGGGTCCCCGGGCGTCCAGGCTATGTGACATGGGCCGGACTGGTGGGCCGTGAAGATACAAGATCAAAGGCTTTCCCCCGTGTCCGGATGGGACTCTCCTTTGCGTGGAAGGCAAGCTTGGCATTCGGATATGAAGATTCCTTTCTCTGCAAACCGACTCTGTACAACCCTAGGCCCCTCCGGTGTCTATACAAACCGGAGGGTTTAGTCCGTGGAGGTAATCATAATCATACAGGCTAGACATCTAGGGTTTAGCCATTACGATCTCGAGGTAGACCAACTCTTGTAACCCCTATACTCATCAAAGTCAATCAAGCAGGAAGAAGGGTATTACCTCCATTAAGAGGGCCCAAACCTGGGTAAACATCGTGTCCCTGTCTCCTGTTACCTTTGATCCCAAGACGCACAGTTCGGGACCCCCTACCCGAGATCTGCCGGTCCTGACACCGACACCTCTCCCATTGGAAGAAATACCAATCAAGTTGGCCAAACCAAACCAATAATTCGAAGATAAATACAAAGATATCAAATCATGCATATAAGAATTCAGAGAATATTCAAATAATATTCATAGATAATCTGATCATAAATCCACAATTCATCGGATCACAACAAACACATCGCAAAAGAAGATTACATCGGATAGATCTCCAAGAACATCGAGGAGAACATGGTATTGAGAATCATAGAGAGAGAAGAAGCCATCTAGCTACTAGCTATGGACCCGTAGGTCTGAGGTAAACTACTCACGCTTCATCAGGTGGGCAATAGGCTTGATGTAGATGCCCTCCGTGATCGAATCCCCCTCCGACAGATCGCCGGAAAAGTCCCGAAGATGGGATCTTATGGAAACAAAGGCTTGCGGTGGCGGAAAAGTATTTTTGTGGACGCTTTTGGTGGTTTGGGAATATTTCTGAATTTATAGGCCGAAGGATAGGGTTAAGGAGCCTCAAGGGGCCCACAAGGCAGGGGGCCCTGCACCCTTGCCGCCGCCTCGGGACTCCTTTTCCTTGGTTCTCAAGTCCTACATGTGTCTTCTGCTCCAAGAAAAATCATCATAAAGTTTTGTTCCGTTTGGACTCCTTTTGATATTCCTTTTCTACGAAACTCAAAAACAAGGAAAAACAGAAATTGGCACTAGGCACTGGGTTAATAGGTTAGTCCCAAGAATAATACAAAATAGCATATTAATGCATATAAAACATCCAAAACAGATAATATAGTAGCATGGAACAATAAAAATTATAGATACGTTGGAGACGTATCAAGCATCCCCAAGCTTAATTCCTATTCGTCCTCAAGTAGGTAAATGATAAAAACGGAATTTTTGATGTGGAATGCTACCCAACATATTTATCCATGTAATATTCTTTATTGTGGCATGAATATTCAGACCCATAAGATTCAAAAAAGGTTTAATATTGACATAAAACAATAATACTTCAAGCATACCAATAAAGCAATGATGTCTTCTCAAAATAACATGGCCAAAGAAATTTATCCCTACAAAATCATATAGTTTGGCTATGCTCCATCTTCCTCACACAAAGTATTAAATCATGCACAACCTCGATGACAAGCCAAGCAATTGTTTCATACTTTTGATGTTCTCAAACTTCGTCAACTTTCAGGCAATACATGAGTGTGAGCCATGGATATGGCACTATAGGTGGAATAGAATATGGTGGTTGTGTAGAAGACAAAAAGAAGGAGATGGTCTCACATCAACTAGGCGTATCAACGGGCTATAGAGATGCCCATCAATACATATCAATGTGAGTGAGTAGGGATTGCCATGCAACGGATGCACTAGAGCTATAAGTGTATGAAAGCTCAAAAAGAAACTAAGTGGGTGTGCATCCAACTCGCTTGCTCACAAAGACCTAGGGCAATTTGAGGAAGCCCATCATCGGAATATACAAGCCAAGTTCTATAATGAAAATTTCCCACTAGTATATGAAAGTGACAACATAGGAGACTCTCTATCATGAAGATCACGGTGCTACCTTGAAGCACAAGTGTGGAAAAAGGATAGTAACATTGTCCCTTCTCTCTCTTTTTTTGGGCTCTTTGGCATCTTTTTTCTTCTTCTTTTTTGCGCTTTTTTCGTTCGGAGTCTCATCCCGACCTGTGGGAGAATCATAGTCTCCATCATCCTTTCCTCACATGGGACAATGTTCTAATAATGATGATACTTAGAACAAAATATGACTCTATATGAATGCCTCCGGCGGTGTACCATGATGTGCAATGACTCAAGAGTGACATGTATAAAAAATATGAACGCTGGCTTTGCCACAAATACGATGTTAACTACATGATCATGCAAAGCAATATGACAATGATGAAGCGTGTCATAATAAACGGAACGGTGGAAGTTGCATGGAAATATATCTCGGAATGGATATGGAAATGCCATAATAGGTCAGTATGGTGGCTGTTTTGAGGAAGATATATGGTGGGTGTAATGCACCGGCGAGAGTTGCGTGGTACTAGAGACGCTAGCAATGGTGGAAGGGTGAGAGTGCGTATAATCCAAGGACTCAACATTAGTCATAAAGAACTCACATACTTATTGCAAAATTCTGTTAGCTATTGAAACAAAGTACTACACGCATGCTCCTAGGGGGATAGATTGGTAGGAAAAGACCATCGCTCGTCCCCGACCGCCACTCATAAGGAAGACAATCAATATTTAAATCATGCTCCGAGTTCATCACATAACGGTTCACCATATGTGCATGCTACGGGAATCACAAACTTTAATACAAGTATTTCTACCAATCCACAATTACTCACTAGCATGACTCTAATATCACCATCTTTATATCTCAAAACAATCATAAGGAATCAAACTTCACATAGTATTCAATGCACTTAATATAAAAGTTTTTATTATATCCTTCTTGGATGCCCATCATATTAGGACTAAATTCATAACCTAAGAAAATTACCATGTTGTTTAGAGACTCTCAAAATAATATAAGTGAAGAAAGAGAGTTCAACAATTTCTATAAAATAAAACCACCGTCGTGCTCTAAAAAGATATAAGTGAAGTACTAGAGCATATTACCTAGTTCAAAAGATATAAGTGAAGCACATAGAGTATTCTAATAAATTCACGATTTAAGCGTGTCCCTCTCAAAAGGTGTGTACAACAAGGATGATTGTGGCAAACTTAAAAGCATAGACTCATATCATACAAGTCGCTTCAAGCAAAACACATATCATGTGGTGAATAAAAATATAGCCTCAAGTAAATTTACCGATTGATTGAAGACTTGAAGAAGAAAGAGGGGATGCCTTTCGGGGCATCCCCAAGCTTAGGCTCTTGGTTGTCCTTGAATATTACCTCGGGGTGCCTTGGTCATCCCCAAGTTTAGGCTCTTTCCACTCCTTATTCCATAGTCCATCAAATCTTTACCCAAAACTTGAAAACTTCACAACAGAAAACTCATGAGATCCGTTAGTATAAGAAAATAAAATCACCACTTTTGGTACTGTTGTGGACTCATTCTTTATTTATATTGGTGTAATATCTACTGTATTCCAATGTATCCATGGTTCACACCCCCTGATACTATCCATAGATTCATCAAAATAAGCAAACAACATATAGAAAACAGAATCTATAAATAAACAGAACTGTCTGTAGCAATCTGTAAACTTCGAATACTTCTGTAACTCCAAAAACTCTGAAAAATTGGGAAAACAGAGACAATTTGTATATCAATCTTTTGCAAGAAGAATCAGTATTTTATCATGCTTCTGTTATTTTTAACAATTCTGGCAATGGGCGCAAAAGTTTCTGTTTTTCTGCAAGATCAAACCAACTATCACCGCAAGCCATCCCAAAGTCTTACTTGGCACAAACACTAATTAAAACACCAAAACAAAATTACTACAGAGATATTAATGTGTATTTTATTCAAGAACAGAAGCAAAACGAAAAACACAAAAATAAAATTGGGTTGCCCCCAACAAGCGCTATTGTTTCACGCCCCTAGCTAGTCATATTGCAATAGATCTAGGTATTGTCATCTTTGGTATGCAATCCATAAGTAGCTCTCATAAATTCATATGGCAACTTAATTTTCTTTCTTGGAAAGTGCTCCATGCCCTTGCTTAACGGAAATTGAAATCTAATGTTTCTTTCTTTCATATCAATAATTGCACCAATTGTTCTAAGGAAAGGTCTACCAAGAATAATAGGACATGTAGGATTGCAATCTATATCAAGAAAAATGAAACCTACGGGCACATAATTCCTATTTGCAACAATAAGAACATCATTAATCCTTCCCACGAGTTTCTTTATAGTGGAATCCGCAAAATGCAAATTTAAAGAACAATCATCAAATACGGAAACCTAGCACATCACATAAACTTTTCGGAATCGTGGAAACGCTAGCACCCAAATCACACAAAGCATAGCACTCATAATATTTAATTTTATTCTTAATAGTAGGTTCCCTCTCATCATAAAGCTTTCTAGGGATAGAAACTTCCAACTCAAGTTTTTCTTCAAAACATTTCATCATAGCATCAATAATATGTTTAGTAAAAGCTTTATTTTGATTATAAGCATGAGGAGAATTCAACATGGATTGCAACAAGGAAATACAATCTATTAAAGAACAATTATCATAATTAAAATCCTTGAAATCCAAAAGAGTGGGTTCATTGCTACTTAAAGTATTGACCTCTCCAATCCCACTTTTATCAATTTTTGCATCAAGATCTATAAACTCCAAATCATTAGGACGCCTTCTAGCTAAAGTTGACTCATCTCCAGTCCCATATTTATGAAGATTTATATTATAAAACAAAGATTCAATAGGAGTCACATCAATCACTTTAAGATCTTCATCATTATTTAAAGACTCCGGTTTAGCGGACATCTTATTTACTAGAGTAGCTTGTTTATCAGAAAATTGGCCTACTAAATTTTCAAGATGGGCAAACTGAGATTTCATACCATAAAATTCCTTAGACATGTCATCACGCTTTTTATTAATATACCCCATCATAGTTTTTTTTGTTCTTTAAGGTCATTTCTAAAGAGATTATTATACTCATATTGTAAAGTCATGAGACTTTCAGCATTACTTTCAATCACTTCCAACTTCTTAAAATAAGGATCAAAGCTCTTGGGTTGAGCCATATGGGAAATCTGGCAAACAGAAAGCTAATGGAAAGACGAACGAAAGAAGGGCGAACAAAAAGGCAAATCTTTTTGTATTTTTCTGAAAATCATTTTAGAAGTGGAGGAGAGGAAAATGAGAGGCAAATGGCAAATAATGTATGCAAGAGATGAGAGTTTATGATGGGTACTTGGTAGGCTTGATGTAGACCTCCCCGCCAACGGCGCCAGAAATTCCTCCTGCTACTTCTTGAGCTTGCGTTGGTTTTTCCCTTGAAGAGGAAAGGGTGATGCAGCAGAGTAGAGATAAGTATTTCCCTCAGTTAGAGAACCAAGGTATCAATCCCGTAGGAGGTACAAGCAAGTCCCCAATCTATGCACCCGCACAAACAATCAAACACTTGCACCCAATGCGATAAAGGGTTGTCAATCCCTTCATGGTCAATTGCAATGGTGAGATCTGATAGAGATAGGTATAAAACATTGCTAGAACGTAAAACAAAATAAAAGTAAATAAATTGCAGCAAGATATTTTTGGTATTTTTGGTTTATAGATCTGAAAATATATAATAGAAAATAGACCCGTGGGCCATAGGTTTCACTAGAGGCTTCTCTCTTAAAGGCAAATAATATGGTGGGTGAACAAATTACTGTCGAGCAATTGATAGAAAAGTGCAAAGTTATGACGATATCCAAGGCAATGATTATGCATATAGGCATCACGTCCGTGTCAAGTAGACCGACTCATGCCTGCATCTACTACTATTACTCCACACATCGACCGCTATCCAGCAATCATCTAGAGTATTAAGTTCATAGAGAACGGAGTAATGCCTTAAGTAAGATGACATGATGTAGAGGGATAAACTCAAGCAATATGATGAAAACCCCATCTTTTTATCCATGATTGCAACAATACAATACGTGCCTCGCTACCCCTACTTTGTCACTAGGTGAGGACACCACAAGATTGAAACCAAAACTAAGCACCTCTCCCATTGTAGGAAATACAAATCTAGTTGGCCAAACCAAACTGATAATTCGAAGAGAAATACAAAGATATCAAATCATGCATATAAGAATTCAGAGAATACTCATACATAATCTGATCATAAATCCACAATTCATCAGATCTTGACAACACACTGCAAAAGAAGATTACATCGGATAGATCTCCAAGAACATCGAGGAGAACATGGTATTGAGAATCAAAGAGAGAGAAGAAGCCATCTAGCTACTAGCTATGGACCCGTATGTCTGAGGTAAACTACTCATGCTTCATCGAAAGGGCAATAGGGTTGATGTAGATGCCCTCCGTGATCGTATCCCCCTCCGGCAGATCGCCAGAAAAGGCCCCAAGATGGGATCTCACTGAAACAGAGGCTTGCGACGGTGGAAAAGTATTTTTGTGGACGCTTCAGGTGGTTTGGGAAAATTTCTAAATTTATAGGCCGAAGAATAGGGTTAGAGGAGCCTCGAGGGGCCCACAAGGCAGGGGGGCCTGCAGCCTTGCCGCTGCCTCGGGACTCCTTTGCCTTTGTTCTCAAGTCCTACGTGTGTCTTCTGGTCCAAGAAAAATCATCGTAAAGTTTTATTCCGTTTGGACTCCTTTTGATATTCCTTTTCTGCGAAACTCAAAAACAAGGAAAAACAGAAATTGGCACTAGGCACTGGGTTAATAGGTTAGTCCCAAAAATAATATAAAATAGCATATTAATGAATATAAAACATCCAAAACAGATAATATAATAGCATGGAACAATCAAAAATTATAGATACGTTGGAGACGTATCAAGCAGCAGAGTTGGGATCATGTTTGCGCTTTGAACACCTTCTGATTTTCCTTCGGCCTTTTTCTTCTCAACCTCGTCTTTCAATAGTCGACGATTTTCTTCTTCGCGAGCTCTTTCTTTGCCTACTTGGCTCTCTTTTCAGCATTTTTCTGGCGCTTAGCTAGCTCATCAGGATATGATGCAGGAGTCTTAAGAGATGACTCATGAGCATCAGGAGGTTGCGGAGGTCTCTCCTGGGGATCACTTGCTCGGAGGAGTCCAATTTCACAACAGTCACCCCAAGAAGGATGAAAGGCAAAGTTCTTCGCAAACCGAGGATGAATCATTTTATAGTTGAACCACTTGCGTACCCAGTGACGTCGAATCTTCTACAAATGCCTTCTCTTTTTTGTCGCTGATTCTCCTGGGATAGTGTTGTAGTTGAAGGAAATATGCCCTAGAGGTAATAATAAAGTTGTTATTTATATTTCCTTATATCATGATAAATTTTTATTATTCATGCTAGAATTGTATTAACCGAAAACTTATTACATGTGTGAATACATAGACAAACAGAGACTACTATGCCTCTACTTGACTAGCTCGTTAATCAAAGATGGTTAAGTTTCCCAACCATAGACATGTGTTGTCATTTGATGAACGGGATCACATCATTAGAGAATGATGTGATGGACAAGACCCATCCATTAGCTTAGCATTATGATCGTTTAGTTTTATTGCTATTGCTTTCTTCATGACTTATACATGTTCCTCTGACTATGAGATTATGCAACTCCCGAATATCGGAGGAACACCTTGTGTGCTATCAAACGTCACAACGTAACTGGGTGATTATAAAGATGCTCTATAGGTGTCTCCGAAGGTGTTTGTTGAGTTGGCATAGATCAAGATTAGGATTTGTCACTCCGTGTATCGGAGAGGTATCTCTGGGCCCTCTCGGTAATGCACATCAATATAAGCCTTGCAAGCAATGTGACTAATGAGTTAGTTGCGGGATGATGCATTACGGAACGAGTAAAGAGACTTGCCGGTAACGAGATTGCACTAGGTATGACCGACGATCGAATCTTGGGCAAGTAACATACCGATGACAAAGGGAATAACGTATGTTGTTATGCGGTTTGACCGATAAAGATCTTCGTAGAATATGTAGGAGCCAATATGAGGAACCTGGATGCTCATATTGGCTCCCACATATTCTACGAAGATCTTTATCGGTCAAACCGCATAACAACATACGTTGTTCCCTTTGTCATCGGTATGTTACTTGCCCGAGATTCGATCGTCGGTATCTCAATACCTAGTTCAATCTCGTTACCGGCAAGTCTGTTTACTCGTTCTGTAATACATCATCCCGCAACTAACTCATTAGTTGCAATGCTTGCAAGGCTTATAGTGATGTGCGTTACCGAGTGGGCCCAGAGATACCTCTCCGACCATCGGAGTGACATATCCTAATCTTGAAATACGCGAACCCAACAAGTACCTTCGGAGACACATGTAGAGCACCTTTATAATCACCCAGTTACGTTGTGATGTGTGGTAGCACACAAAGTGTTCCTCCGGTAAACGGGAGTTGCATAATCTCATAGTCATAGGAACATGTATAAGTCATGAAGAAAGCAATAGCAACATACTAAACGATCGAGTGCTATGCTAACGGAATGGGTCAAGTCAATCACATCATTCTCCTAATGATGTGATCCCGTTAATCAAATGACAACTCATGTCTATGGCTAGGAAACATAACCATCTTTGATCAACGAGCTAGTCAAGTAGAGGCATACTAGTGACACTCTGTTTGTCTATGTATTCACACATGTATCATGTTTCTGGTTAATACAATTCTAGCATGAATAATAAACATTTATCATGATATAAGGAAATAAATAATAACTTTATTATTGCCTCTAGGGCATATTTCCTTCAGTCTCCCACTTGCACTAGAGTCAATAATCTAGTTCACATCGCCATGTGATTTAACATCAATAGTTCACATCTTTATGTGGTTAACACCCATAGTTCACATCGATATGTGACCAACACCCAAAGGGTTTACTAGAGTCAGTAATCTAGTTCACATCGCTATGTGATTAACACCCAAAGAGTACTAAGGTGTGATCATGTTTTGCTTGTGAGATAATTTTAGTCAACGGGTCTGTCACATTCAGATCCGTAAGTATTTTGCAAATTCTATGTCTACAATGCTCTGCATGGAGCTACTCTAGCTAATAGCTCCCACTTTCAATATGTATCCAGATTGAGACTTAGAGTCATCTGGATCAGTGTCAAAAACTTGCATCGACGTAACCCTTTACGACGAACCTTTTTTTCACCTCCATAATCGAGAAACATATCCTTATTCCACTAAGGATAATTTTGACCGCTGTCCAGTGATCTACTCCTAGATCACTATTGTACTCCCTTGCCAAACTCAGTGGTAGGGTATACAATAGATCTGGTACATAGCATGGCATACTTTATAGAACCTATGGCTGAGGCATAGGGAATGACTTTCATTCTCTTTCTATCTTCTGCCGTGGTCGGGCTTTGAGTCTTACTCAATTTCACACCTTGTAACACATGCAAGAACTCTTTCTTTGACTGTTCCATTTTGAACTACTTCAAAATCTTGTCAAGGTATGTACTCATTGAAAAAACTTATCAAGAGTTTGATCTATCTCTATAGATCTTGATGCTCAATATGTAAGCAGCTTCACCGAGGTCTTTCTTTAAAAAACTCCTTTCAAACACTCCTTTATGCTTTGCAGAATAATTCTACATTATTTTCGATCAACAATATGCCATTCACATATACTTATCAGAAATGATGTAGTGCTCCCACTCACTTTCTTGTAAATACAGGCTTCACCGCAAGTCTGTATAAAACTATATCCTTTGATCAACCTATCAAAGCGTATATTCCAACTCCGAGATGCTTGCACCAGTCCATAGATGGATCGCTGGAGCTTGCATATTTTGTTAGCACCTTTAGGATTGACAAAACCTTCTGGTTGCATCATATACAACTCTTCTTTAATAAATCCATTAAGGAATGCAGTTTTGTTTATCCATTTGCCAGATTTCATAAAATGCGGCAATTGCTAACATGATTCGGACAGACTTAAGCATAGATATGAGTGAGAAACTCTCATCGTAGTCAACACCTTGAACTTGTCGAAAAACCTTTTTGCGACAATTCTAGGTTTGTAGATAGTAACACTACTATCAGCATCCGTCTTCCTCTTGAAGATCCATTTAATCTCAATGGCTCGCCGATCATTGGGCAAGTCAATCAAAGTCCATACTTTTGTTCTCATACATGGATCCCATCTCAGATTTAATGGCCTCAAGCCATTTCGCGGAATCTGGGCTCATCATCGCTTCCTCATAGTTCGTAGGTTCGTCATGGTCAAGTAACATGATCTCCAGAACAGGATTACCGTACCACTCTGGTGCGGATCTCACTCTGGTTGACCTACGAGGTTCGGTAGTAACTTGATCTGAAGTTACATGATCATCATCATTAGCTTCCTCACTAATTGGTGTAGGAGTCACAGGAACAAATTTCTGTGATGAACTACTTTCCAATAAGGGAGCAGGTACAGTTACCTCATCAAGTTCTACTTTCCTCCCACTCACTTCTTTCGAGAGAAACTCCGTCTCTAGAAAGGATCCATTCTTAGCAATGAATATCTTGCCTTCGGATCTGTGATAAAAGGTGTACCCAATTGTCTCCTTTGGGTATCCTATGAAGACACATTTCTCCGATTTGGGTTTGAGCTTATCAGGATGAAACTTTTTCTTATAAGCATCGCAACCCCAAACTTTAAGAAACGACAACTTTGGTTTCTTGCCGAACCACAGTTCATACGGTGTCGTCTCAAACGGATTTAGATGGTGCCCTTTTTTTACGTGAATGTAGCTGTCTCTAATGCATAACCCCAAAACTATAGTGGTAAATAAGTAAGAAACATCATAGATTGCACTATATCCAATAAAGTACGGTTATGACGTTTGGACACACCATTATGATGTGGTGTTCCAGGTGGCACGAATTTGTGAAACTATTCCACATTGTTTTAATTGAAGACGAAACTCGTAACTCAAATATTTGTCTCCGCAATCAGATCGTAGAAACCTTATTTTCTTGTCACGATGATTTTCCACTTCACTCTGAAATTCTTTGAACTTTTCAAATGTTTCAGACTTATGTTTCATCAAGTAGATATACCCATATCTGCTCAAATCATCTGTGAAGGTCAGAAAATAACGATACCCGCCGCGAGCCTCAACACTCATCGGATCGCATACATCAGTATGTATTATTTCCAATAAGTCAGTTGCTTGCTCCATTGTTCCGGAGAACGGAGTCTTAGTCATCTTGCCCATAAGGCATGGTTCGCAAGCATCAAGTGATTCCAAAAGCCCATCAGCATGGAGTTTCTTCATGCGCTTTACACCAATATGACCTAAATGGCAGTGCCACAAATAAGTTGCACTATCATTATTAACTTTGCATCTTTTGGCTTCAATATTATGAATATGTGTATCACTACGATCGAGATCCAACAAACCATTTTCATTGGGTCTATGACCATTGAAGGTTCTATTCATGTAAACAGAACAACAATTATTGTCCGACTTTAAATGAATAAACGTATTGCAATAAACATGATCAAATCATATTCATGCTCAACGCAAACACCAAATAACACTTATTTAGGTTCAACACTAATCCCGAAAGTATAGGGAGTGTGCGATGATGATCATATCAATCTTGGAAACACTTCCAATACACATCGTCACTTCATCCTTAACTAGTTTATGTTCATTATGCAACTCCCGTTTCGAGTTACTACTCTTTAGCAACTGAACCAGTATCAAATACCGAGGGGTTGCTATGAACACTAGTAAAATACACATCAATAATCTGTATATCAAATATACCTTTGTTCACTTTGCCATCCTTCTTATCCACCAAATACTTGGGGCAGTTCCGCTTCCAGTGACCAGTCCCTTTGCAGTAGAAGCACTTAGTCTCAGGCTTAGGTCCAGACTTGGGCTTCTTCACTTGAGGAGCAACTTGCTTGCCGTTCTTCTTGAAGTTCCCCTTCTATCCCTTTGCCCTTTTCTTGAAACTAGTGGTCTTGTTAACCATCAACACTTGATGCTCCTTCTTGATTTCTACCTTCGTCGATTTCAGCATCGCGAAGAGCTCGGGAATGACTTTCGTCATCCCTTGCATACTATAGTTCATCACGAAGTTCTACTAACTTGGTGATGGTGACTAGAGAATTCTGTCAATCACTATTTTATCTGGAAGATTAACTCCCACTTGATTCAAGCGATTGTAGTACCCAGACAATCTGAGCACATGCTCACTGCTTGAGCTATTCTCCTCCATCTTTTAGCTATAGAACTTGTTGGAGACTTCATATCTCTCAACTCGGGTATTTGCTTGAAATATTAACTTCAACTCCTGGAACATCTCATATGGTCCATGACGTTCAAAACGTCTTTGAAGTCCCGATTCTAAGCTGTTAAGCATGGTGCACTAAACTATCAAGTAGTCATCATATTGATCTAGCCAAACGTTCATAACGTCTGCATCTGCTCCTGCAATAGGTCTGTCACCTAGCGGTGCATCAAGGACATAATTCTTCTGTGCAGCAATGAGGATAATCCTCAGATCACGGATCCAATCCGCATCATTGCTACTAACATCTTTCAACATAATTTTTCTCTAGGAACATATCAAAATAAACATAGGGAAGCAACAACGGGAGCTATTGATCTACAACATAATTTGCAAAATACTATCAGGACTAAGTTCATGATAAATTTAAGTTCAATTAATCATATTACTTAAGAACTCCCACTTAGATAGACATCCCTCTAATCCTCTAAGTGATCACGTGATCCATATCAACTAAACCATGTCCGATCATCACGTGAGATGGAGTAGTTTCAATGGTGAACATCACTATGTTGATCATATCTACTATATGATTCACGCTCGACCTTTCGGTCTCCGTGTTCCGAGGCCATATCTGTTATATGCTAGGCTCATCAAGCTTAACCTGAGTATTCCGCGTGTGCAACTGTTTTGCACCCGTTGTATTTGAACGTAGAGCCTATCACACCCGATCATCGCGCGGTGTCTCAGCACGAAGAACTTTCGCAACGGTGCATACTCAGGGAGAACACTTATACTTTGATAATTTAGTGAGGGATCATCTTATAATTCTACCGTCAATCAAAGCAAGATAAGATGCATAAAATATAAACATCACATGCAATCAATATAAGTGATATGATATGGCCATCATCATCTTGTGCTTGTGATCTCCATCCCCGAAGCACCGTCATGATCACCATCGTCACCGGCGCGACACCTTGATCTCCGTCATAGCATCGTTGTCGTCTCGCCAATCTTATGCTTCTACGGCTATCGCTACCGCTTAGTGATAAAGTAAAGCATTACAGGGCGATTTGCATTGCATACAATAAAGCGACAACCATATGGCTCCTGCCAGTTGCCGATAACTCGGTTACAAAACATGATCATCTCATACAATAAAATTTAGCATCATGTCTTGACCATATCACATCACAACATGCCCTGCAAAAACAAGTTAGACGTCCTCTACTTTGTTGTTGCAAGTTTTACGTGGCTGCTATGGGCTTAGCAAGAACCGTTCTTACCTACGCATCAAAACCACAATGATAGTTTGTCAAGTTGGTGCTGTTTTAACCTTCGCAAGGACCGGGCGTAGCCACACTCGGTTCAACTAAAGTTGGAGAAACTGACACCCGCCAGCCACCTATGTGCAAAGCACGTCGGTAGAACCAGTCTCGCGTAAGCGTACGCGTAATGTCGGTCCGGGCCGCTTCATCCAACAATACCGCCGAACCAAAGTATGACATGCTGGTAAGCAGTATGACATATATCGCCCACAACTCACTTGTGTTCTACTCGTGCATATTTCATCAACGCATAAATCCAGGCTCGGATGCCACTGTTGGGGAACGTAGTAATTTCAAAAAAATTCCTATGCACACGCAAGATCATGGTGATGCATAGCAACGAGAGGGGAGAGTGTGTCCACGTACCCTCGTAGACCGAAAGCGGAAGCGTTAGCACAACGCGGTTGATGTAGTCGTACGTCTTCACGATCCGACCGATCAAGTACCGAACGCACGACACCTCTGAGTTCAGCACACGTTCAACTCGATGACGTCCCTCGAACTCCGATCAGCCGAGCTTTGAGGGAGAGTTCCGTCAGCACGACGGCATGGTGACGATGATGATGTTCTACCGACGCAGGGCTTCGCCTAAGCACCGCTACGACATGACCGAGGTGGATTATGGTGGAGGGGGGCACCGCACACGGCTAAGAGATCCTTGGGGTGCCCCCCTTGCCCCTGTATCTAAAGGAGTGGAGGAGGGGGAGGGCCGGCCCTCTCTATGGCGCGCCCTTGGAGGAGTCCTACTCCCACCGGGAGTAGGATTCCCCCCTTCCAAGTAGTAGGAGTAGGAGTCAAGGAAAGGGGAAAGAGAAGAGAAGGAAGGAGGGGGCGCAGCCCCTCCCCCTAGTCCAATTCGTACTAGGCCTTGGGGGGCGCGCAGCCTCTCCTCTCTCTTTCCCCTAAAGCCCAATTAGGCCCATATACTCCCCGGCGAATTCCCGTAACTCTCCGGTACTCCGAAAAATACTCGAATCACTCAGAACCTTTCCGATGTTCGAATAGAGTCGTCCAATATATCGATCTTTACGTCTCGACCATTTCGAGACTCCTCGTCATGTCCCCGATCTCATCCGGGACTCCGAACTACCTTCCGTACATCAAATCACATAAACTCATAATATAACCGTCATCGAACTTTAAGCGTGCGGACCCTACGGGTTCGAGAACAATGTAGACATGACCGAGACACGTCTTCGGTCAATAACCAATAGCGGAACCTGGATGCTCATATTGGCTCCCACATATTCTATGAAGATCTTTATCGGTCAAACCGCATAACAACATACGTTGTTCCCGTTGTCATCGGTATGTTACTTGCCCGAGATTCGATCGTCGGTATCTCAATACCTAGTTCAATCTCGTTACTGGCAAGTCTCTTTACTCATTCTGTAATACATCATCCTGCAATTAACTCATTAGTTGCAATGCTTGCAAGGCTTATAGTGATGTGCATTACCGAGTGGGCCCAGAGATACCTCTCCGACAATCGGAGTGACAAATCCTAATCTCGAAATACGCCAACCCAACAAGTACCTTCGGAGACACATGTAGAGCAGCTTTATAATCACCCAGTTACGTTGTGACGTTTGGTAGCACACAAAGTGTTCCTCCGGTAAACGGGAGTTGGATAATCATAGTCATAGGAACATGTATAAGTCATGAAGAAAGCAATAGCAACATACTAAACGATCGAGTGCTAAGCTAACGGAATGGGTCAAGTCAATCACATCATTCTCCTAATGATGTGATCTCGTTAATCAAATGACAACTCATGTCTATGGCTAGGAAACATAACCATCTTTGATCAACGAGCTAGTCAAGTAGAGGCATACTAGTGACACTCTGTTTGTCTATGTATTCACACATGTATCATGTTTCCGGTTAATACAATTCTAGCATGAATAATAAACATTTATCATGATATAAGGAAATAAATAATAACTTTATTATTGCCTCTAGGGCATATTTCCTTCAAAAACTACTCCATCTCACGTGATGATCGGACATGGTTTAGTTGATATGGATCACGTGATCATTTAGATAACAAGAGGGATGTCTATGTAAGTGGGAGTTCTTAAGTAATATGATTAATTGAACTTTAATTTATCATGAACTTACTACCTGATACTTTTTGCATGTCTATGTTGTTGTAGATCAATGGCCCGTGCTACCGTTCCTTTGAATTTTAATGCGTTCCTAGAGAAAGCTAAGTTGAAAGATGATGGTAGCAATTACACGGACTGGGTCCGTAACTTGAGGATTATCCTCATTGCTGCACAGAAGAATTATGTCCTGTAAGCACCACTACGTGCAAGACTCGCTGCAGGAGCAACTCCGGACGTTATGAACGTCTGGCAGAGCAAAGCTGATGACTGCTCGATAGTTCAGTGTGTCATGCTTTATGGCTTAGAATCGGGACTTCAAAGACGTTTTGAACGTCGTGGAGCATATGAGATGTTCCAGGAGTTGAAGTTAATATTTCAAGCAAATGCCTGAATTGAGATATATGAAGTCTCCAATAAGTTCTATAGCTACAAGATGGAGGAGAATAGTTCTGTCAGTGAACATATACTCAGAATGTCTGGGTACCACAACAACTTGACTCAATTGGGAGTTAATCTTCCTGATGATAGTGTCATTGACAGAGTTCTTCAATCACTGCCACCAAGCTATAAAAGTTTCGTGATGAACTATAGTATGCAAGGGATTGATAAGACAATTCCCGAGCTCTTCACGATGCTAAAGGCTGCGGAGGTAGAAATCAAGAAGGAGCATCAAGTGTTGATGGTTAACAAGACCACTAGTTTCAAGAAAAAGGGCAAAGGGAAGATGGGGAACTTCAAGAAGAACGACAAGCAAGATGCTGCTCAAGTGAAGAAACCCAAGTCTGGCCCTAAGCCTGAAACTGAGTGCTTCTACTCCAAAGGGACTGGTCACTGGAAGCGGAGCTGCCTCAAGTATTTGGCGGATAAGAAGGATGGCAAAGTGAAAGGTGTATTTGATATACATGTTATTGATGTGTACCTTACTAATGCTTGTAGTAGCGCCTGGGTATTTGATACTGGTTCTGTTGCTCATATTTGCAACTCGAAATAGGGGCTATTTATTAAACGAAGATTGGCTAAGGACGAGGTGACGATGCGCGTGGGAAATGGTTCCAAAGTCGATGTGATCACCGTCGGCACGCTACCTCTACATCTAACTTCGGGATTAGTTTTAGACCTGAATAATTGTTATTTGGTGCCAGCGTTAAGCATGAACATTATATCTGGATGTTGTTTGATGCGAGACAATTATTCATTTAAATCAGAGAATAATGGTTGTTCTATTTATATGAGTAATATCTTTTATGGTCATGCACCCTTGATGAGTGGTCTATTTTTGTTGAATCTCGATTGTAGTGATACACATATTCATAACATTGAAGCTAAAAGATGCAAAGTTAATAATGATAGTGCAACTTATTTGTGGCACTGCCGCTTAGGTCATATTGGTGTAAAGCGCATGAAGAAACTCCATGCTGATGGGCTTTTGGAATCACTTGATTATGAATCATTTGATGCTTGCGAACCATGCCTCATGGGCAAGATGAATAAGATTCCGTTCTCCGGAACAATGGAGCGAGCAACTGACTTGTTGGAAATAATACATACTGATGTATGCGGTCCGATGAGTGTTGAGGCTCGCGGCGGGTATCATTATTTTCTGACCTTCACAGATGTTTGAGCAGATATGGGTATATCTACTTGATGAAACATAAGTCTGAAACATTTGAAAAGTTCAAAGAATTTCAGAGTGAAGTGGAAAATCATCGTGACAAGAAAATAAGGTTTCTACGATCTGATTGCGGAGACAAATATTTGAGTTACGAGTTTGGTCTTCAATTAAAACAATGTGGAATAGTTTCACAAATTCGTGCCACCTGGAACACCACAGCGTAATGGTGTGTCCGAACGTCGTAACCATACTTTATTAGATATGGTGCGATCTATGATGTCTCTTACCGATTTACCACTACCGTTTTGGGGTTATGCTTTAGAGACGGCTGCATTCACGTTAAATAGGGCACCATCTAAATCCATTGAGACAACACCATATGAACTGTGGTTTGGCAAGAAACCTAAGCTATCGTTTCTTAAAGTCTGGCGCTGCGATGCTTATGTGAAAAAGCTTCAACCTGATAAGCTCGAACCCAAATCAGACAAATGTGTCTTCATAGGATACCCAAGGGAGACTGTTGGGTACACCTTCCATCACAGATCTGAAGGCAAGATGTTTGTTCCTAAGAATGGATCCTCTCTAGAGAAGGAGTTTCTCTCGAAAGAAGTGAGTGGGAGGAAAGTAGAACTTGATGAGGTAATTGTACCTGCTCCCGAATTAGAAAGTAGTTCATCACAGAAATCAGTTCCAGTGATTCCTACACCAATTAGTGAGGAAGCTAATGATGATGATCATGAAACTTCAGATCAAGTTACTATCGAACCTCATAGGTCAACCAGAGTAAGGTCCGTACCACAGTGATACGGTAATCCAGTTCTGGAGGTCATGTTACTTAACCATGACGAACCTACGAACTGTGAGGAAGCGATGATGAGCCCAGATTCCGCGAAATGGCTTGAGGCCATGAAATCTGAGATAGGATCCATGTATGAGAACAAAGTGTGGACTTTGGTTGAGTTGCCCGATGAGTGGCAAGCCATAGATAATAAATGGATTTTCAATAAGAAGACTAACGCTGACGGTAATGTTACTGTCTACAAAGCTCGACTTGTTGCGAAAGGTTTTCGACAAGTTCAAGGAGTTGACTGCGATGAGACCTTCTCACCCGTAGCGATGCTTAAGTCTGTCCGAATCATGTTAGCAATTGCTGCATTTTATGATTATGAAATTTGGCAAATGGATGTCAAAACTGCATTCCTTAATGGATATCTTAAAGAAGAGTTGTATATGATGCAACCAGAAGGTTTTGTCGATCCTAAAGGTGCTAACAAAGTGTGCAAGCTCCAGCGATCCATTTATAGACTGGTGCAACCATCTCGGAGTTGGAATATATGCTTTGATAGTGTGATCAAAGCATATGGTTTTATACAGACTTTTGGAGAAGCCTGTATTTACAAGAAAGTGATTGGAGCTCTGTAGCATTTCTGATATTATATGTGGATGACATATTGTTGATCGGAAATGATATAGAATTTCTGGATAGCATAAAAGGATACTTGAATAATAAATTTTCAATGAAAGACCTCGGTGAAGCTGCTTATATATTGGGCATCAAGATCTATAGAGATAGATCAAGACGCTTAATTGGACTTTCACAAAGCACATACCTTGATAAAGTTTTGAAGAAGTTCAAAATGGATCAGTCAAAGAAAGGGTTCTTGCCTGTGTTACAAGGTGTGAAGTTGAGTCAGACTCAATCACTACAAAAAAAATGACACATTCGTGACATTTTGGGCCGAACGAATTTTTTTGTCATGCTTATGACACTTCTATGACGATAATTGTGACAAAACCCAGTATCATCATAGATGTGGTGGGATCCTACTTCTATGACAAAAAATCATGACAGAAAATGGGCTTTTTGTCCTGGGCGGGCTGGAGACGCAGCTGAATGACATTCTTTTGGCCGTCCATGACGGAAAAAACCGTGGTAGAAGCGAGGGCACGGAAAATATCAGGGAGTTCCCGGTTACGGTGGGTGGTCGGGGGCCAAGCGATGTGCGTTTCTCTTGTACACGTACGCACGTACACGGACAGCCGGCCCCCCATCTCCTCCTCCCTTGTCTTCAGCCGGACTTGCGAAGGCAGCAGTGGACGCGGCGAGCAACTAGCGAAGCACGAGCGGAGAGCCACTAGAGGGTGGAGCAGGTGGGTCTGGAGGCGGGGTCGGGTCAAAGCCGTGGTCTTGCGGGTCGGAGACGAGGCGGCCAGGAGCAGAGGGGCGACTAGCGGCGGCTCAGTAGAAAGGGTGGGGTAGGACAAGGAGGTCCGCCACAGTGGCTCGACGCGGGGAGACCCGGAGGCACGGAGCGGCTCTCTGGTGATGAGGTGAACCACGGCGTTAGCAGCTGCTCACAGCAGGGGCAAAGCAGCGGCTACTTAAGGCGGCACAGAGAGTCGATGTGGCAGAGCGAGGTCAGAGGTGACTCGTCGGGGCCGTGGGACGTGGCGGCTCAGAGCGGAAACAAGGCCGTGGCGGTGGCAGCCCGCGGTAGGAGCAGCGGCATGGTGCCTCGGCACGGGATGACAGAAGGGGTCCGTGAGGCGAGGCTTTTCAAGGCGACTCGTTTTGCGGCTGAAACGGCGCAACGTGGGGCAAGGCCGGTTCACAAGCCGTGGAGAGTCCAGGGCAGCTCGGCGCCGACCCCCAGTGGCGGATTTGATGCGGAGGCAGGCCGCTGCGATTTGGAGGCAGGCGGGGCGCGTTGGGCACCCATGGGATGCGGAGCGGACAGAGCCAGCTCCGATGGCGGCTCGAAAAAGGCCACGAATGTGACTCGGAGTAGAAGACAGGGACTGCGGCAGTGCGGTCCGAGCCGGAGCGGGTCGTAGCCGGTCCGCGGAGGCGAACAGGGTGGCGGCTCGCGGATGCCGCAGCTACTCAAAGAAGCAGCGGAGGTGAGCAGTTCGTCCGGCTTGCAGATGACAGTCCGGGGCACGAGTGCGACCCGCTGGTGTGGTAAAGCGGTGGAGGCCAGTGCGCTGGGCGCGGAACGCACGACGGCCCGGAGCGGCCCAGGCGAGGCCGACGGCTTTACGAGGATCGCAGTGGTGCGTTGGTCTCTGGTCGGCTCGGGACGAATCTGACGACCACTGCGGTGATGGTTGCCTTTCCTTTTTCCATCGCTGTTGATGATTAATCCCGATCCTGACTTAGTGCTTGATGCTTCACGATTGCACGGTTTTGTTGTGAACAGAAGACATTTGCCTTGCTTCTGAATCATGGCAGCACTCGATGGAAATCCCCTCCTTAAGCCCTGGTCAACGCGCGATGCCGGCGCGGGTTGCTTGGCCAGCTCAAGGCGCGGCGGCGGCGGCTCAAGGCAAGGCCAAAGCGGGGACGCACCAGCGACTCGGCGGCTCGGGGCCAGCTACGGCAGAGGCGGCACAGCAGAGCAAAGGCAAGCCAGGATGGCTGCGTGTGGAGCAGCGGAGGCCTCAGCATTGACGGGGCGGCTCACCAATGGGCGGCTCAACAAGCAACTCGGCGATGGCGACTTAGTAGGACGGGGACTGCGGCAGCCCGCAGTAACAGAGGCAGACAACGAATTTTGACGCCGGCTCAAGATGGAGGTGGCCTTTGGAGGCTCGAGGCCACGCGGGAAGCGAGGCGAAGTGAGGCCGAGGCGGCTCTCGGCAGCTTGAGGAGAGGCCTTACAGCGACTTGGTGGGTCAGTTTGAAGCGAGGACGCTCGACGGCGGAAACACATGAGGCCGTGGCAGATCGGCGATGTATGGCAGAGGCGGACAGAGGGTCAGCGTGCGAGCGGGCAGCGGCGACCCGGGGCGATTTGAAGAGGCCATGGCGACTCAGGAACAGAGGAAGCCTGAAGCGCGAGCGGCGATTCATCTGTGTTGGAGGTGGAGCAGTGACTTGCTGTGTTGTCGGTTTAGCCCGCGATAGCTCAGGCCAGCGGTGCGTTGGAAGCAGCCGGGTCAGGGTCGCGTCCTAGCGGGTGTAGTGCAGAGGCAGAAGTGAGCAGCACTCGGAGCAAGACCGGCTCGAATCCACATCGGCCGACGGCGGGTCAAATCAGCGGCGGCTGATAAGCGACTCGGAACACGAGCTTAGACAGAGACCTGTAGAGGCAGTGGCGATTCAGCGGAAACCAGCGGGCCGGCTCAGGGCAGGCCACGGCGTTGAAGGTAGGCCACAGTGTTGAGACGAGGCTGCGCTGGCGAAGACGAGCCACGGCGTCTGAAGGCGGGCCACGGTGTTGAGATGGCAAGGGGCGCTTGAGGTGGAGTAGAAACGAGCGGCTGATAGAACCCCGACTAGGCGGGTCTCGGCAGAGACTCGGCGGCTTCTCGAGGCAAACAGCGGAGGTGGCCACGAACCTAGGCGGCTCAAAACTTGGCGATTTGGAGGTCACAAGGCGGCTCTTCGTGGCAGCTTGGATTCAGGAAGACCCAAAGGCGCAGGGCGACTCTCCGTGACGGCTCGATGAACCCCCCTGCGAGGCGGAGTTGAAGCAAGGCAACGAGGACGGCGGCGACTCAGGTCGGATCCCAGGCGGGCACGCGGCCGATGAGTCCGAGTTCAGTTCAACCTGGAGTCTAATACAGTGCTTCATAGAATCCTTTTTCTCGTCGTGGTAGCGCGGCGACTCATCGGTGAACTCTTGTTCAGGGTCAACCCGGGGCAGAGGCGGCTCAAAGCGCAGCCGATTCAAGGCGGGGCTCGAAGATCAATCCTTCTCCAACGAGCCGGCATATGTGAGGTATGGGCTTAATCGGACGCGTCCTTCCCTCTTGGCGACTCGAAAACGACTGAATAAATTGTAAGACGGCGGCCGTGATCTATGATTATAGATCGTAACCCTAACTCTTCTTTGATTTGAATCTCTTGGATTTGTAAAATCCGGACCGATGAACCCGGAGCTGATGCAAACCCTTTTGAGCTAAGTTTTCTTCATCCACAAAGTTACGACCTTCTCGATCCCTGGGAAAGATCCCTCCAAGAATTTAACACCACCGTGCGCGAGCCCCACGATGGGCGCCAACTGTCGTGGATTTTTCACGGCAGATGTCCTAGTGTGAGGACTTAGTTGTGAGGCCAACACATCTATGCGGTAGCTTGAAGGGGTTGGTCGGAATCGAGAGACGTGAGACGGATCAACACACAAGACAAGGATTTAGACAGCTTCGGGCCCCGGGAAACATCATCCAGTAATAACCCTACATGCTATTTGTGGCTAGGTCTCATTATGCTCATGAGGGAGACGCCGTAAATCCGGCTCTCCTCTAATTGTGTCTAGCCCTAGAGATTGTTTCTTGCTTGTCCTTCTTGGAGTGCCCTGGCCCTCCTTATATAAGTTGAAGGGGCGGGTTACATGTAGAGTCCATCTCGGACTAAGACTTAAACTATTCTGACCTCTTATCACGAGCGTCTCTCCATGGGCTTCTTAACGTCTTGGGCTTCTTACAATCTGGCTTACAATCTGACTCACGGTCTGGCTTACGATCTGACTTACCATCTGACTTACCATCTGGCTTACCGTCTGGCTTAACTTCCGGCTTATATGACTGTGTCTGCCGGGTTACATGACTGTGTCTGCCGGGTTACAATGCTTAATGTTGGAGATATGCCCTAGAGGCAATCATGTGATGATGATATTTCCATATGTATTCATGAGTCCTTTGTATTGTCCTTGAACATCATCAATGATATGTATCAATAAGTATGTGACTTGTTTGTGGAACTATGTATTGTATGATGATTGTTTTAATGGTCCCTAGTTGATAAGGTTATGCGGACACATATCCTTGACTAGTATACGACTCGGTTGATGACTATGTTTCACAAGTCATGTGCATGGAGATGCTAACCCGATAGTATGGGCTCGGGGATGGAGATCACCGAGCCGGACAGACCCACTTTGAGACGCAACGAGATATAGTCATCTGTTAGTCTCAAGTGCAATGTCTATGCCATGTCCTAGACCTGAGGTCCTCGCATGTTCTCGGGATGAGGATCGACTCACTTAGGGTCTATCAAACGCTACTCCGTAACTGGGTAGTTATAAAGGTAGCTTTCAGGTGAGTCGTGAGACATGCCGCGAGACATGGTTGACCAAGATGGAATTTGCCCCTCCTATTTGGAGAGATATTCTCTGGGCCCTCTCGAGTGATCAGATTCGGAAAGCATGGCCATGCGACTTGGGTTAAGTGTTAACCCAGTTCGGGAATCTATATCATGGTTTCGAGAAGAGAGGTCGAGCTAACACAAGGGTGACAAGTACTCGCCTTGAGCTCGACAACAAATATCGTGAGGCAAAAGGAATGTTGCATATGCCACATTGTTGAGGTTCGTCAAACGACTTTACGCCCACATGGGAGTTGGCACGTTCTGCTAGGAGCCGCTACCAACTATCGACTCTGGTCGTGTCCATGTGTACGTGAACCTATAGGGTCGCACACTTAAGGGGCTGCAGCCCATTCGGATTGGATCTGAGGGGAAAATGGATGTGGACTCCTAGTGGGCTCAAGTGTTGAGCCCACCTCGGAGGTCTATATAAAGGGGAGTGGGCACACCACTTAGGGTTGATCGGATTGAACCCTGGTTAGCCACCGCCACTCCCCATGCCCATGCCGCGCGACCGAACCTAGCAGTCCGCCGCTCGACGCTGCTCCCCGTACGTGTGGATACCTTGGAGGCATCGCATCTACGGTGCTTGGACGAACCGTTCGAGGGAACCGCGAGGTACCGTTCGCGGGACATCACCGTTCACGGGTCTTCGCTGTTCGCGGGAGATCGGCAACGCGAGGAGGAGACGGCCCGGGAGATCGGCTACACGCATCACCAACTCTACTTCCGCTGTGGTGACTGCGCGTCTAGTGGTAAACCCGATCCCGTGATCTATTTCCAGCAGCATGATCTTGGGTGCGCGGTATAAAAATTTATTTGGCGCTAGCGTAGCGTACCGCGTGTTCCAACACTTAACTGTTCCCGCCGGCTTATAGTCTGTCGGGTCACCAATGAAACATCATGTCCCAGCCAGGTCATATCTTCGGCCGGGCCATATCGCGGGGTATATCCCCGACAGATGGGGTCACTACAACTTAAACCCTAAACAGGATTTCATTTCCTAGCTAGGTAGAACCTGTCGAAGGAAAGACGGCTGGCACCCTCAGATCATACAATGCTTTTGTGCAGTTCCACTAAAATCGAGCTAACACTACAAAAAATACACTTCCGTGATGATACGTGTTTGTCACAGTAGGTCACGTTTTCTGTCATGCATGTACATCCATGACGATTTTATGACAGAATCAAGATAGTCATACCTGTGCTGTCGTAGAAGTGTTCCATGGCATTACCAAAAATATCATCACGGAAGTGTCCACTTCCATGACAATAAATCCCGCATCATAGAAGTGCTTTCGTCAAGGGTGACCGACACATGGCATCCACCATAACGGCTCACCATTACGCTATCGGGTCTGGTTTTGGATCCGATAACCCGTTAACAGCCCCGACCAATGGGGATTTTCCACGTGTAAAATCATCATTGGCTGTAGGAAACACGTGTCGGCTCACCGTTGGGACAGATGTCATCCACTCATTGGACCAAAGGCGCCTATGATACATTGACATGTGGCATGGCCCAACAGAGGCCCATTCCTGTGAAAAGGTCGGCCTGTTTGACTTGGTCAAAAGGTGGCGGGCCGGCCCACGGAAAGCCTGTTAACGGACTATTCGCATATAGCCCATTTACAGCTCGCTAACCCAGGGTCGGTTACGAATTAGGCCCAGTAGCGTCATCTGGGCCGTCAAATATGATTCCAGCCCGTTTTAACTTCCGGCCCATGTATAGCCCATGAATTCTTTCGGCCCATATGAGGCCCTTTGTAACACTTGGCCCATTAACGACCCATCGTGAAACTCGCACGTAATGAACAGTGTATCACTTTATACCCATTAACGGCCCATTATACCGTTGGGCTGTTTCCAGCCCATGTTATCTTTCGGCCTTCTCAGGGCCCATTTATTCTTGGGCTCATTTCCAGCATTCGGTTACTTACGGCCCGTTACTGTCATTTTCTGCTTGTAGGCCAAATTTAGCCCATGGTTACAGTCGGCCCGTTTGTGGCCCGTTAATACGTTGGGCCATTTTCATAGCGTCATCAAATACGGCCGATTAACGACGACGCATTATGGTCAGCCCATGAACGGACGATTCCAACTCTAGCCCGTTTACGGCCATAATGCGGTATGTTATTGGCCCAAGTTTGGGCAATCGATCATACGACCCGTAGAAGGCCCATTGATGATACGGCCCGTAGAAGGCCCATTGATGATACGGCCCGTAGAAGGCCCATTGTTTCTATGCCCCATAGAAGGACCATTGTTTCTACGGCCCGTAGAAGGCCCAGTGTCACTACAGTAAATATGTAGCCCATGGTTATTTTGGCCTACTTTTAAAAAATAGGTTATTGCGGCCACTAGCAAACCGCGGAAAAAGAACAGCACTGACTACAAGCAAACAAATAAACAAGACAACAAGGAAATAAATAAGCAAGCAAATTACGCTAGGCTATCACGGCTATTACACATATTACATCCACTAGGCATCAAACTTCGCCACCGGTGCAAATATAGGGAACAAAGCAGCATATCATATACACTGGTTCTCAAAGTTCGCGACCAGTGCAAATAAACGCCGCAGCAAAACAAGTCCAGAACTGAAACCACTGCAGAAGATCTCAAGAAACAACATCCTGGGTACCCATAATGCTGGCAAGATGCTTAGCAAGCTTATTAACTTTCTCTTGTTTGGCGCTTAAATCCTCCAGCGCTTGCTGTTGCACCAGAAAGTATACATCTGAATTCTGCAGGGACTTCCTCAGTCCTGCAGCTTCCTGTCGTAGCACATCTGATCGATGTCTTTCAACTTGAAGCTGAGACTCAAAAGACGAACTGATTCAGGCAGCGAGTTCGAAGAGCTTGTGCCAGTAGTCACTACTAGGAAAATGCTTATAGGTAGACATTTAGCAGCAGCGTGGGTTATATACCCCACGCTACTGGTATGTACTAGTGGCGCCTGGTAAATAATGCGCTATTGCTACCTAATAACAGCAACGTTTTTAGCTTGGGCCACGCTGCTGTTACGTGGGCCACAGGGCAAAAACGGTAGCCCACTTAGCTGTAGTGTTTGCTTCGAACGGGCGCTATAGCTAGTGGGCTTAGCAGTAGCATCGGCCCGTACGCAGCGCTACTACTACACAAAAAGAACCCCCCCCCCCCCCCCCGCACCCCTCTCGCTCTCACATCGATCCTCTGCCTCCGCCCGCCGCCGCCGCCGCGGTTAGGGTTCCTCCCCGCCTCACCCCAGCCGATGGCGCTGCCGCAGCAGCACCCCAGCCACCACGCGCGCCACCGCCACCGCAGGTAACGCTCGTCCTCCCCTAAGCAACGCTCCTCCCCCCTCTCGCCGCCCCTACGTGGTGCTCCTCCCGCCTCTCGCCGCCCCCTCTATCGCCCGCCGCCTCCCCACTCCCCTTGCTGCCCCTACGCGGCGCTCCGCCCCCTCTATTAATTAGTATCACATATGGATTAATAGGATTAGTATCACATATGCATCTCTAGATCCTACTGTTAATTAGTATCACATATCATCTTATATGTTACTAGATCTTAGGATTTGGCATGCACACTTGAAGTGTTGTTCATATATGCAGTGTGCTGGCCTTTCATGTTTCCTCGCGTGATTGGGGAGAGAGTGTAGAGCGGGGTTAGGTGAGAGAAGTAGAGGATTTTTGTTGCTCACCGGAACTTGGGTTTCAATTCTTAATTAGCAGTGTAGCACATATATGAATACCACTGGTTGTTGGAACTAATCCAGATGCACAAGTTTGTTCAGCCAAACTTGGTCGAATCCAGGAGACAGAAAAGGAAGCGGGTAGAGGCGGGAGGGGGGGACTGAGGGCAGCAGAAGGGAGCGTTTGAAGTGACCCGGGCGATTGCGCTTGGATTTCGTCATGGCGGAGGCTTGGTTTCTTCTTCCTTGGCTGCTGTCCCTGGAGCAGTGGCGGCGGCGGTGCCTAGTGTTCTAGGGTTTAGAGAGGGGTTCTCTCTCTCGTCCTGCCTTGGCTTTTGTTTAGTGTTGCGCCGCTCGACGAAGGGGAGGGGCCGCAGAGGCGCAGACCAGGCTTGAGTTGGGCTAGAGCAGGCGTATTAGATAGAGGCCAGAGCGGTTGATGCAAAGGGAAGCATGCACTTGCAGTCTTGTTTCATTGCCTTTTAGGAGTAGTAGGAGGTTAGCCGGTCACGGCATCGATCCACCAGCACCCGGCCGTTAATGGAATGATGGACCCAAATCGCTATCCATCTGATGCTGTTAGTGAGCCCATTTTTGGTAAATTTCAGAAAAACAAAACACAGAGAGACAGAGAGTTGTATCTGATCTAAAAGGGGGTGTTTGCCTTTTATAGTTTTAATTATTGTGCATCGGATGCCAAAGGTGGAATGGATGTTTACTTATTATGTTTTGTGAATCTTGTGTCGTGCTGTTTTGAAAGATTCTAAGTTGGTTCAACTTTTGGATGTGGGAATAGATAAAGTGTTCCCCTGGATTGATCCACTTAGTTCAGTTGTCCTTGATGAGGATGGAAGTGTTTTTACCCTTGTGTCAGGGCTGGGAGTTGTCCTTGATGAGGATGGAAGAGTTATTGCTCTGCTTTGCCATGCTTGCAGAGATAATGCATAATTGATATTTGTGTAGTTGCCTTTTAGGAGTTATTGCTCTGAACTGAACTACAATTTAGTTGTTATTTTGCTTTAGGGAAATGGCACCACCATCACCACCATGTCGACGGTGCAAGTCAAGGTGCGCCAGCAGCCTTGCAACTGGCACGCTGTTCGGCATCTACTTCGAGTCTAGTTTTCTTCATGCAGCGATAATAAATTATATGAAACTAGTAACCACTATTTTGTTTTTAGTGTTATTAGCATTAATGCATCGTGTATATATCATTTTTCTTTTTGTACACAGATCATCCCATGCAATGTGAGGTCGGAATTCAACAAGCTGACCGGAGACTCTGTGACCTTTGAGGCTCCTGGGGGCCCCTACACTATGGAGGTCGAGAAAGGGCAAAATATGACGCAGGTGGGAGGAGATAGATGGGTCTGTTTCATCGCCCACATGCGTATCACCGGTGGTGAGTTGATCAGCTTCTCCTTCAGAGCAAAAAGACCCAAGTTGGTCGTCATTTATGTCAACAAAGCAGAAGATGATGAAGATGACGAGGATGATGATGACGCACTTGATGAAGCCATCGTAGCTCAAAGAATGAGGTTGAGCGAGGAGGAGGTGTGCAACCTATGGGACATCATTCCGCCACGTGCTGACTTCGTCGGGATGCCATTCGTGACCCGCCTGCCAAGTACCATGGTTGATTGGCATATCATGGTATGTTGCATTTACTGTAGTAATTTGATGATATACTTTATTGTTGTACTTAGTGTAGAGTCCGATGATATATATGCTTAGTGAATCTTATATGCTTTATTGTTATACTTAGTGTAGAGTCTGATGATATATATGCTTAGTGAATCCGATGATCTATATGCTTAGTGAATCTGATGATATATATGCTTTATTGTTATACTTAGTGTTTAGTCTGATGATATATATGCTTAGTGAATCTTATATTCTTACTGAATTCGATGATATATATGCTTAGTGAATCTTATATGCTTAGTGAATCCGATGATCTATATGCTTACTGAATCCGATGATATATATGCTTCGTGTAGAATCCAAAGAACTGTTAATAGTGTAGAATCCATATATACTTATTAGTAGAATTCATGCTTAGTAGAAATGTAGTACTGTCTTTTGATAGTGTAGAATGTGTGAGGCTACTTATTAATTGATATGTTTTTCTTATTCAGAAATTGCCGAAGAGCCTATCTGAGAGTTGTGGTATCAAGCTTGATGAAGAAGGCTTTGCTGGAATACGACTTACCGCGAGGGGCTCCGTCATCACCTGTGTGTACGGCGTGGACACAGATGGTTGCACACACTTCAACTCGGTTGGGTGGAAGAGCTTCCTCGTCTGCAAGAATCTTCATGTTGAATAGGCAATCCTAATTACTGTCAGGAACACCCACCGCCCAGGCTTGAGCATGATGACTGTCATCGATATCATGTAGAACTACATATGCATGCGTGTGGCTGCTGAACCATATATATGCTAGTATGACTACCTAGTAGACTTATCAACTATGATCTATCCATGCACTGTTGACTACTATATATGAGTTTGTGAGATTGTGTGGTTATATTAAATGTGGTATTGTCGTTAATGTTTGTGAGATGGTTCTATGAACTTAGTTTATTTGCACTGGACTTGTCTTGATTTCCATGAATATTGCATCTGACTTCTTTTTATTATTTTTAATTTCTATTTACCTAGTTGTAGGGTGGGGAGAAAATAGGGCGCTACTACTACGTGATGATAGTAGTAGTGTTGGTAGAGAAAGAGGCGCTATTACTAAGTATTTTAGCTGCAACGCTTGTTTAGAAATGCGCTACTATTAAATAATAGCTGTAGCGCCCTAGCAGTAGTGCGGGTGCCCGCGCTACTCGTATGTAAAAAACCAGCGCCACTAGTAAGGTTTTCTCTGGTAGTGAGTAGTGGCCAGTAACTCTAACACTACATCAAGACAGGACTTTTGGGTTCTCTCACTGTCGTCAAGGTAGTTTTTATCAGCTTTCTTGGAGACCAACAGGGATGTCTCACTATCTTGAACCTTATCTGCATTACTTCCTTTACCATTGCATAATGGGGTACCGTTCTCCAATATTTTGTTCGCATTCTAAAAGAGAAACAAGCAGACACATCACAGGTTTACCATGTTGTATATGAAACTCATTTTGGTAAATCAGTTCAGTAGTAAAGTGCACAGGATAACAGCATGAAACAAACATATATCTATGTACCATGGTCACTTTATGGTCTATATCATTCTAGTTTTTGTTGCCAAATCAAGATGGAGACACAGTTCAAATAATATTTGTTCAAGAAAAAGCAGAATAGAGAGAAGATAAGTGTGGGAAACTATAGAGCAATAACAACACTTGTAATGTGCATGACATGAGAACATAATTGTTTCTTCAATTGAAACTGAAATCAACATCGAGCAAGTTACAACAGCAAACCAGTTAAACAAATAGGTTTAAAACATACCTGTTGCGCCATTGGAGTTTCAATTCCATCCTTCAAATTTGAAAATAGTTGGTCTGAGTAAATACAGTGATGCAAGAGCAAAGGAGTATGAACCATAGCTATAGAACCTAACCTGAGAACAATTCTTCTTCTCCTTTAAGCGTTGAGTTGGGATTCGGAGTGGTGGTCCTCGTGCTTTGGGCACTACAGTTCCCTTACTAACTGCTCGTGTTTGGGTGCTCTGTGGTGGAGACGGTGTTGTGTGAACTGGAACTGGGTTACTATCTGCTGGGGTTGGGGTTAGAAGGGGTGTAGCTGGTTCTCCGTCCAACTGGGTAGGGGTACAATCTGCGAGAGTCTGGGTTATGTGTGGTGGGGCTGGTTCTTGGGCAAGTACAACCGTGGTTCTATCTGCATCAACTGGTAGCACTATCTTTTCTGAAGACCGTGTTGTTACTCCCTTAGATACTGCCATCACCCTCTCCAATTCAAATGGCTGGTAAACAAGAAAAGTAATTGAATGTACAGACATTGTATGATAGACAGGTGCAATGGATAGTGGGGAATAAAAGAGGGCATGAAATAATTCACATTTATGTTGTCTAACCAAACAAGATAGCATGACACAATTTCACATATATGATGGCTAACTAAACAGGATAGCATGACACAATTTCACATTATGATGGCTAACTAAAAAAGATGGAAAGACATAGTTCAAAATATGATGACTATGTAAATAGGATGACATGATATAACTATATAATGTGTTTATTAAATAGGTTGGCATGCCATAATTCACATACATGCCGCCTATGGAAACATGATAGCATGATATAATTCCCGGATAGAATGACATAATTCAAAATATGATGACTGTAACATTAAACAGGATGAGATGATATAACTATATGATGTCTTTATTAAATGGGTTGCCATGCCATAATTCAGATAGATGTTGTGTATGTAAACATGATGGCATGATATAATTCAAATATATGATTTATATAGTAAGCAAGTAAGCAGATGGCAATCCATATATGATGTAAAAACTAAGCAATGCAAGACAACATGCATGACATGGGTAATATAACCCTACCAAGTTTGAGCATAGACCTCAGGGGGGAATAGGATTGGTCATCAGTCTCTGAATCCTCCTCTGAGGAGCTCTCTGTATCCAGCAAGATGTCTGCTTCAGCAGGTAGCATTGTCTGCTCTGAATACCTTGTTTTCACTCCAGATACTTCCATCACCGCTTCAAATGGCTGATGCACAGGAAGAGTAGTTGAATATACAAACGTTGTCGACAAATGGAACACGTAATACAAAAAATGATAGCATGATATAATTCACATACATGATGATTGGCTCAACAGCATGACATTGCGTAATTCACATATATAATGCCTTTGCAACAAGATAGCATTGCATAATTCACATATATAATGTCTTGCAACAAGATGGCAATGCATAATTCACATATATGGTAATTAGACACTAAACAGGTGGCATTCACACAAAGCATGTCTAAACTAATCAAATGACATAGCAATGCAAGACACCATACGCACGATATGAGCAACATAACACTGGTACGTCTCCAACGTATCTATAATTTTTGATTGTTCCATGCTATATTATATTCTGTTTTGGACATTATTGGGCTTTATTATACACTTTTATATTATTTTTGGGACTAACCTATTAACCGGAGGCCTAGCCCAGAATTGTTGTTTTTTGCCTATTTCAGAGTTTCATAGAAAAAGAATATCAAACGGAGTCCAAACGGAATGAAACCTTCGGGAACGTGATTTTCGGAACGAACGTGATCCAGAGGACTTGGACCCTACGTCAAGACATCAACCAGGAGGGCACGAGGTAGGGGGCGCGCCTACCCCCTGGGCGCGCCCTCCACCCTCGTGGGCCCCATGTTGCTCCATCGACGTACTTCTTCCTCCTATATATACCTACGTACCCCCAAACTACCAGATACGGAGCCAAAAACCTAATTCCACCGCCGCAACCTTCTGTACCCGTGAGATCCCATTTTGGGGCCTTTTCCGGAGCTCCGCCGGAGGGGGCATCGATCACGGAGGGCTTCTACATCAACACCATAACCTCTCCGATGATGTGTGAGTAGTTTACCTCAGACCTTCGGGTCCATAGTTATTAGCTAGATGGCTTCTTCTCTCTTTTTGGATCTCAATACAATGGTCTCCCCCTCTCTTGTGGAGATCTATTCGATGTAATCTTCTTTTGCGGTGTGTTTGTTGAGGCCGATGAATTGTGGGTTTATGATCAAGTTTATCTATGAACAATATTTGAATCTTCTCTGAACTCTTTTATGTATGATTGGTTATCTTTGCAAGTCTCTTCGAATTATCAGTTTGGTTTGGCCTACTAGATTGATCTTTCTTGCAATGGGAGAAGTGCTTAGCTTTGGGTTCAATCTTGCGGTGTCCTTTCCCAGTGACAGTAGGGCAGCAAGGCACGTATTGTATTGTTGCCATCGAGGATAACAAGATGGGGTTTATATCATATTGCATGAGTTTATCCCTCTACATCATGTCATCTTGCTTAAAGCGTTACTCTGTTCTTATGAACTGAATACTCTAGATGCATGCTGGATAGCGCTCGATGTGTGGAGTAATAGTAGTAGATGCAGGCAGGAGTCGGTCTACTTGTCTCGGACGTGATGCCTATATACATGATCATACCTAGATATTCTCATAACTATGCTCAATTCTGTCAATTGCTCAACAGTAATTTGTTCACCCACCGTAATACTTATGCTCTCGAGAGAAGCCACTAGTGAAACCTATGGCCCCCGAGTCTATTTTCCATCATATTAATCTTCCAACACTTAGTTATTTTTATTGCCTTTTATTTTACATTGCATCTTTATCATAAAAATACCAAAAATATTATCTTATCATATCTATCAGATCACTCTCGTAAGTGACCGTGAAGGGATTGACAACCCCTTTATTGCGTTGGTTGCGAGGATTTATTTGTTTGTGTAGGTGCGAGGGACTCATGCGTGGCCTCGTACTGGATTGATACCTTGGTTCTCAAAAACTGAGGGAAATACTTACGCTACTTTACTGCATCACCCTTTCCTCTTCAAGGGAAAACCAACGCAGTGCTCAAGAGGTAGCAAGATGGATTTCTGGCGCCGTTGCCCGGGAGTCTACGCAAAAGTCAACATACCAAGTACCCATCACAAACCCTTATCTCCCGCATTACATTATTTGCCATTTGCCTCTCGTTTTCCTCTCCCCCACTTCACCCTTGCCGTTTTATTCGCCTTCTTCCTATATGCCTTTTTGTTTGTGTTTCCACGTGCCTTCTATTTGCTTGCATCTTTGCTTGCTATAAATCTATTGATATGGATCCACTTAAAGTGTTCTACTTGGATCATCTTCGATCCTTATGCGCTCGTGCTGAAACCCCAACTAGCCTAGTTGATGGGAAATCTTTAGATGAGCATGCTCATTTTGTGCGTCACCGTTTGTCTGAAAAAGGTAGACTCTTATGGAATCAAATAAACGAATTAAAAACACCTCCCCTACCTATATGAGTTTAATGAAAATGAAATCTTATCTTCTTATGCAAAGGGTGTTTATAGCTACTATGATATTGAACAAATTGAAGAATTTGTTGCTTTTAAGGGTTCTTTTGAAGTTGCTTCTTTGTTTGAAAAGTATGATACTACTCTTTACGAATCTGAAAATCTTGACATACTTGAATATTGCTATGAAAACTATGCTCATAATGTCTATGTCAAAGAATTTACTGAAAGAATGACCGTTGCTTCGGAAGAAGATAATGATATGCATGAATCTATAGATAATTGTGATTCCGATGATTTGATTGAAATATCCCTTGATGAACATGATGCTTGCTATTCTTGTTTCCATGATGCCAATATTCATGAAGATGAATTTGCTATAGCTCCGTATGTTAAAGATAGATCGTCGCTATTGCGCCCATACTTGATAGTTCCTTCGATAAAAAGCATGATTGCAATGATTTTACTATAAATTCTCTTGATGTCAATTGTGCTAATAATATGAAAAACCCTAAGCTTGGGGATGCTAGTTTTGCTATGTCTACTACTTGTTGCAATGATCATGATTGGGGTGATTCTTCTTATGATCTTGAAAATTTATTTAAGCCCCATGATGAATATGAGATTGATAATAGCGTTTGCAATATTATTGAAAGTGGGTTTGGAAGAGTGTCAGCTTTAGATCCCACATATTTGGATTATGTTCAATCTTATGATATTTTTGATAAAAGTGGGTTTGGAGAGGTCATGACTTTAGTTAATGATATTCCCACTATTTTGGAAGAGTGTCAACTTTGCATGCATGTGGATCATGTAGAATTTTTTTTATGTGATAGCTATATTGTTGAATTTGAACATGATCCCACATGTAATTATTATGAGAGAGGAAAATATGGTTGGCGAAACTTTCATGTTACTAAATTACCTCTCGTCATGTTGAGATTGCTATCGTCTCTTTCTTCTTCCTTGCGTATGCTAATTTTTGCTTGCTATGATAATTTGTTTGCTTATAAAATGCCTATGCATAGGAAGTATGTTAGACTTAGATGTGTTTGTCATGTGTTTTATGATGCTCTCTTTGTGCTTCAATTCTTGTCTTTCATGTGAGCATCATCGAAATCTCAATGCCTAGCTAGGGGCGTTAAACGATAGCGCTTGTTGGGAGGCAACCAACTTTTATTTTTATTTTTTTTGCTTTTTGCTTCTGTGTAGGAATAAATATTTGATCTATCCTCTGGTTAGATTTGTTTTTATGTTTTAATTAGTATTTGTGCCAAGTTAAACCTATAGGATCTTCTTGGATGATAGTTATTTGATCTTGCTGAAAATTCTAGAAACTTTCTGTTCACGAAAATAATTGTTAAAAAACACCAGAACGTGATAAAATATTGATTCCAATTGCTGCTTATCAATAAACAAATTATCTAGGTTGTCCTATTTTGGCTGAATTTGTGGAGTTCCAAAAGTTTGCGTTAGTTACAGATTACTACAAACTGTTTCGTTTTTGACAGATTCTGCTTTTCTTGTGTTGTTTGCTTATTTTGATGAATCTATGGCTAGTAAAATAGTTTATAAACCATAGAGAAGTTGGAATACAGTAGGTTTAACACCAATATAAATAAAGAATGAGTTCATTACAGTACCTTGAAGTGGTGTTTTGTTTCCTTTCGCTAACGGAGCTCACGAGATTTTCTGTCAAGTTTTGTGTTGTGAAGTTTTCAAGTTTTGGGTGAAAGATTTGATGGATTATGGAACAACGAGTGGCAAGAGCCTAAGCTTGGGGATGCCCATGGCACCCCAAGATAATCTAAGGAAACCTAAAAGCGAAAGCTTGGGGATGCCCCGGAAGGCATCCCCTCTTTCGTCTACTTCCATCGGTAACTTTACTTGGAGCTATACTTTTATTCACCACATGATATGTGTTTTGCTTGGAGCGTCTTGTATTATTTGAGTATTTGTTCTTAGTTTACCACAATCATCCTTTCTGTACACACCTTTTAAGAGAGACACACATGATTCGGAAATTGTTAGAATACTCTATGTGCTTCACTTATATCTTTTGAGTTATATAGTTTTGCTCTAGTACTTCACTTATATCTTTTAGAGCACAGCGGTAGATTTGTTTTATAGAAACTATTGTTCTCTCATGCTTCACTTATATCTTTTTCAGAGTCCTATAAAATAGCATGGCAATTTGCTTTAACTAAATATCATGAGAAATTTGATACTAGATAATTGTTTTGAGATATAAAGGTGGTAATATCATAGTTGTGCTAGTTGAGTAATTGTGGAATTGAAAAATACTTGTGTTGGAGTTTGTGATTCCCGTAGCATGCACGTATGGTGAACGTTATGTAACGAAGTCGGAAAATGAGGTATTTATTGATTGTCATCCTTTGTGTGGCGGTCGGGATCGTGCAATGGTTAACTCCTACCAACCCTTCCCCTAGGAGCATGCGTAGTAGTACTTTGCTTCGAGGGCTAATAAATTTTTGCAATAAGTATATGAGTTCTTTATGACTAATGTGAGTCCATGGATTATACGCACACTTACCTTTCCGCAATTTCCTAGCCTCTTCGGTACCGTGCATTGCCCTTTCTCACCTTGAGAGTTGGTGCAAACTTCGCCGGTGCATCCAAACCCCGTGATATGATACGCTCTATCACGCATAAACCTCCTTATATCTTCCTCAAAACAGCCACCATACCTACCTATTATGGCATTTCCATAGCCATTCCGAGATATATTGCCATGCAACTTTCCATCGTTTCGTTTATCATGACACGTTCCATCATTGTCATATTGCTTTGCATGATCATGTAGTTGACATTGTATTTGTGGCAAAGCTACCATTCATAATTCTTTCATACATGTCGCTCTTGATTCATTGCATATCCCGGTACACCGCCGGAGGCATCCACATAGAGTCATATTTTGTTCTAAGTATTGAGTTGTAATTCATGAGTTGTAAGTAAATAAAAGTGTGATGATCATCATTATTAGAGCATTGTCCCAAGTGAGGAAAGGATGATGGAGACTATGATTCCCCCACAAGTTGGGATGAGACTCCAGACTAAATAAAAAAAGAGGCCATAAATAAAAGGAGAGAAAAGGCCCAAATAAAAAAATTAGAGAAAAAGAGAGAAGGGACAATGTTACTATCCTTTTACCACACTTGTGCTTCAAAGTAGCACCGTGATCTTCATAATAGAGAGTCTCTTATTTTGTCACTTTCATATACTAGTGGGAAATTTCATTATAGAACTTGGCTTGTATATTCCAATGATGGGCTTCCTCAAAATGCCCGAGGTCTTCGTGAGCAAGCAAGTTGGATGCACACCCACTTAGTTTCTTTTTGAGCTTTCATACACTTATAGCTCTAGTGCATCCATTGCATAGGAATCCCTACTCCTTGCATTAACATCAATTGATGGGCATCTCCATAGCCCGTTGATTAGCCTCGTTGATGTGAGACTTTCTCCTTTTTTTCCCACATAACCCCTACCATTATATCTTATTCCACCATAGTGTTATATCCATGGCTTGCGCTCATGTATTGCGTAAGAATTGAAAAGGCTGAAGCGCGTTAAAAAGTATGAACCAATTGCTTGGCTAAAACCGGGGTTGTACATGATATGAATATTTTGTGTTGGGAAGATGGAGCATAGCCAGACTATATGATTTTGTAGGGATAACTTGCTTTGGCTATGTTATTTTGATAAGACATAATTGCTTGGTTAGCATGCTTGAAGTATTATTGTTTTTATGTCAACCTTAAACTCTTATCCTGAATCATATTAAAACTGAACATTCGTGCCACAATAAGAAGAATTACATTGAAATTATGCTAAGTAGCATTCCACATCAAAAATTCCGTTTTTATCATTTACCTACTCGAGGACGAGCAGGAATTAAGCTTGGGGATGCTTGATACGTCTCCAACGTATCTATAATTTTTATTGTTCCATGCTTTATTATATTCTGTTTTGGACATTATTGGGCTTTATTATACACTTTTATATTATTTTTGGGACTAACCTATTAACCGGAGGCCCAGCCCAGAATTGTTGTTTTTTGCCTATTTCAGAGTTTCGCAGAAAAAGAATATCAAACGGAGTCCAAACGGAATGAAACCTTCGGGAACGTGATTTTTGGAACGAACGTGATCCAGAGGACTTGGACCCTACGTCAAGACATCAACCAGGAGGGCACGAGGTAGGGGGCGCCTACCCCCCTAGGCGCGCCCTCCACCCTCGTGGGCCCCACGTTGCTCCACCGACGTACTTCTTCCTCCTATATATACCTACGTACCCCCAAACTACCAGATACGGAGCCAAAAACCTAATTCCACCGCCGCAACCATTTGTACCTGTGAGATCCCATCTTGGGGCCTTTTCCGGAGCTCTGCCGGAGGGGGCATCGATCACGGAGGGCTTCTACATCAACACCATAGCCTCTCCGATGATGTGTGAGTAGTTTACCTCAGACCTTCAGGTCCATAGTTATTAGCTAGATGGCTTCTTCTCTCTTTTTGGATCTCAATACAATGTTCTCCCCCTCTCTTGTGGAGATCTATTCGATGTAATCTTCTTTTGTGGTGTGTTTGTTGAGACCGATGAATTGTGGGTTTATGATCAAGTTTATCTATGAACAATATTTGAATCTTCTATGAATTCTTTTATGTATGATTGGTTATCTTTGCAAGTCTCTTCAAATTATAAGTTTGGTTTGGCCTACTAGATTGATCTTTCTTGCAATGGGAGAAGTGCTTAGCTTTGGGTTCAATCTTGCGGTGTCTTTTCCCAGTGACAGTAGGGGCAGCAAGGCACATATTGTGTTGCGATCGAGGATAACAAGATGGGGTTTATATCATATTGCATGAGTTTATCCCTCTACATCATGTCATCTTGCTTAAAGCGTTACTCTGTTCTTATGAACTTAATACTCTAGATGCATGTTGGATAGCGGTCGATGTGTGGAGTAATAGTAGTAGATGCAGGCAAGAGTCGGTCTACTTGTCTCGGACGTGATGCCTATGTACATGATCATACCTAGATATTCTCATAACTATGCTCAGTTCTATCAATTGCTCAACAGTAATTTGTTCACCCACCGTAATACTTATGCTCTCGAGAGAAGTCACTAGTGAAACCTATGGCCCCCGGGTCTATTTTCCATCATATTAATCTTCCAACACTTAGTAATTTTTATTGCCTTTTATTTTACTTTGCATCTCTATCATAAAAATACCAAAAATATTATCTTATCATATCTATCAGATCTCACTCTCGTAAGTGACCGTGAAGGGATTGACAACCCCTTTATTGCGTTGGTTGCGAGGATTTATTTGTTTGTAGGTGCGAGGGACTCATGTGTGGCCTCCTACTGGATTGATACCTTGGTTCTCAAAAACTGAGGGAAATACTTACGCTACTTTACTGCATCACCCTTTCCTCTTCAAGGGAAAACCAACGCAGTGCTCAAAACAGAGAATTTAAAAACACAGGATTTCTGCCAATCTAGGTGTTTGGTTCACAAGAATTGGACGATCACATGATGCAAAGAAGCATGGTGAGATTAAGTCAAACCTCAAGAAAATGTACGGTTATAATGCTATTATGCTACTATCTCTTAGTCTTGTGCTTCATGAACAGGAATTTGAAAAGGAGGACAAGTGAAAATTAAAATCCGTACGGTTTTTCTTTCAAGGAGACACTAAAGGAATAAATCCTACAGTTTTCCTTTGCTCCATTCCTTTGAACCAAATGCATGAATAGTAGTACCATAGGAAACTTTCCAATTCCTATGTTTTTCCTTCACTTTTCCTTTCAAGCACTGGCGATTCTAGTAGGCAGGCTTGAGCAAGGAAAAGCTACACTCAAAAAATGTTTTTGTTCTACTTGCCTACTTCTACCACTTTGGACCCAGGCCACTGCCCTACTAGCTCAACTCCCTGGCCCATCGACAAATGCACAGCTCAAACACGCAGAGATAAATAATGATGGCGTTCAAGAGAGTCCATCACGGATAGCTAAGTTGCCTGGTACCTCACAGCTTGTCATATAGTAGGAGAAACTAATCATATTTCACGTTACTGCGTGTGCTCAGTGGACAATATATATAACATGTAGAGTAAAAAAGAGATGCAACAAGTGTACAACCTCTTTGGCGAAGCCATGTCGATCTCAGCGTGATTGAGTTGGTCGGTGAGGATGATCCGGCTGACTTGGCTATCGGAGGGGGGGAAGAAGATCTTAGGCATCTTGAGATGGAGCCCGGGGTACTGCTCCGCTGTGATGGAGGGTTTCGTCGTTGGAGCAGCTCCGGTGAGTTGTACGACACCGAGGCTGAAGCAGGACAGGAGAGACAATGTTAACCTGAGTGGAATTCTAATAGCATCTCCAATAGATGACGTAAAATACATAACCACAAAGTGCTAGATGTAAAATACATCAGCCGCTCATCTCCAAACTTAACTGTCGAAGCTGAATTTAACTGTCGAAACTGAACTTAACTGTTGAAACTGAATTTTGCTGTCGAAACTGAATTTTATCGTCGAAACTAAATTTTACTGTCGAAACTGAACGCACTAGCTAGTAGCAGAAAGCAGTAGCAGCAGCGCGTGCGAGAGCCGATCGACTGAATTTTTCATCTATGTCAGTCAATTTTCCAGCCGTTGGATACGAAATCAAGGGCCTGCAGTTCAACTTCAACCTCCACCCCCCTGAGCCGCCAGCCACCACCGACCAAACCGTCGCCCTCCGCCGCCCCGCCCGCCCCGAAACCACTCCCCACCGCCGGTCCGCTGCCGCCCCGGCCATCCCTCAAGGCCCCCTGTGCCGAGCTTTTTCTCCGGAGATCCCCATGGCACCACCCCACCACTGCCCCACCCTAAACCCTAAGATATATAATGGGGTACCTCTCCGGTGAGCCCCCCTTCCCGCTGCGGCTGGTTCTTCCTTAACTCCAGCGAGCCCCCCCACCCCCTGAAAACTAACTGACCCAAAAGTCAATTCAGTCGACTGAAGTGTAGCTAAATCGGAGCAGCATCGCAAGCAAGAGCAAGAGTGAGAGCACCAGCAAGAGCAGTACCAAGAGTAGACCAAGCAGGGGACCGAGAGCAAAGAGCAAAGCAGCAGCGCGAGCGAGAGCTAAAGCAGCAGCAGCTCCTACTGATGTGGACGTCGCCGCTGAGGGAGCGACGCCGTGGAGGAAGTGGCCGGCGACGCCGCCGTGGATGGAGTCGTGCCGTGTCGGCTCGGGACCGAGCACCGGCAGCACCGTGAGATCGAATCAAGAAGAAAATGCGGCGACTAGTGTACAACCTCTTTGGTGGCGCCGATTAGGCCTCAGCTTCATCCGAGGAAACGGTTATGGTGATGCTCTTCTGGTGGTGCAGGTCAAGATGGCGGTGTGGGAATGGAGGTGGCGCGAAAGACGAGGGGAACGTCGGGGCAGCTCCTTGGAGGTGGAGGACGGGGTGGCTGAACCGACGGGATGACGAGATTGACGATGGATCCTCATACGGTACGGTGGATGAGGGATGTCGAGGTGTTGCTGTGGACGACGTCGTCAAGGAAGAGGCTCCGGCTGGGAGGCGGACAGAGGAGGGTGTGGGGGCTTCGCGGGTTTTCGCAGCCTCGGTGTATGAATGGGTGGCCGGATGGGATGGGAGTGGGGAACCATGGCTTAGGGACGCGCTTATCAGAAATGTGGGGTAAGTTACGAAAATACCCCCACCGATTTGAGCTAGGCGGTTCTTTCGGTTTAGGGGTATCACGGGCATTTCGCGTGTCGGGATTTCACAGGAGGTGGGAGTTTTCGCGCGTTTTGTAATTTTGGAATAGCAAGGCGCGGGTTGAGATGGAGGGAGTTGTCGGAGCACAACGAGACAAAGATATATCTTAAATATCTCAGGGTAATAAGGCGCGGGTTGAAATTTCAGGACAAGCCCAACGTGTAATGTACCAAATCAATTCGCACTTCCGTCGACGAAAAAACAAAAAGAAATCAATTCGCGGCACACAAGAGAGTCTTGTCCCGTGTACTGTACCAAATCAATTCGCACTACAAATGTCATTCAAAACTTTGAATTCATGTTATGTTCAATTAAAATATTTCGCTACGTGTATAATGCATGCAACCTGCTACTCAAATGAACGTTTTAGTGCATTCCAAACGTATATACTACCGCTTCAATATGAACTAAATTTGAATTCATTTCTCTATTTGAATAAGATCTACAATAATGATTGTTGTGAAGTCAAACCATTTGAATCCGTTTCTCTATTTTAATAAAATCTACAATCATCATTATTGTCAAGTTAAACCATCGTTTCTGTATTATCTTCACATCACACCACATGATTACTCTCGAGTTAGATATGAACTATGTGTACTATATGAACTCGAACTCGATTTTTTTAATCCACTTTATGTTGATTTCAAATCACAGTACATTTCAAGCTCTAGCTAGATCTTCATAATCTAAACCATGTCTCATATGTATAATGTGTTTATCACATAATGTATGGTGCCCCGCCCCCTACGCCTACAAGAATTTAGATGTGAGTTGCAAACACCACACATTACCACAAATTCAAATAAAATGTGAGATTGTTCGATATATAGTATTGTTTAGATTGTTCGATATTTAGTTGTAAGCTGCAAACGCCACACATTATCACAAATTCAAATAAAATGTGAGACTGTTCGATATATAGTATGGTTTAGATTGTTCGACATTTAGCTGTGAGTTGCAAACGCCATGCATTATCACATTATGGTATAACATGTGCAAAACCATAGCACGTGTATCACCGCTATATTCATGCATGCATATGTTTATAACACTATGATCTCCTATTGAAATATATGAATCCACTTTCATATCAAATTATGATCTTTGTTAGTCTCTTAAACCCACACAATCCTCTAACCTTTGTAGCTAGCACTAACTTTCTCTCGTGCATGCACACGCCCTCCTCGCCCTCCCCCTCCCTCGGCATTCTATCCATCACGCACATTCATTTTTTTTCTTTAGGTCATTCTCCCACAGTCTCCACAACTCCTTTCCGACACACACCGATCGATAAACCTCTCCAGGGTCTGCCTACAACATACGTACACACGCACCTTCCATCTCCTCCTTTCTCTGTCCATGCCTCGTGTCTCTCATATGGTCCCACACACGTGTAAACTCTCGCCCCTCTTTTCATCGATCTCACAACCGCACACTCCTCCCCCTATCTAGCTAGTAGCTCGGCCTCTCGCACCACCTCCTAGGTCCATTCTCTCTGTCTATCCGTCTCGCTGGGCCTTATTTTCCTCTAACAAATGGATGTACACCGACCGATCTCCCGCTATACATATAGCTAGCTAGGTCCTTATAACTCGTTTTTTCCCACGCATCGATCGATCTACCTCATTAGTTATGTCTCTCCCTTCCTCCGACAAACAACAATTGATCTAGCGATCTTGTTAGGTTTGCTTAGCAAACACATGGTTCCCCTTCATCATCCATGCATGTGTCCCGACAGATCTATCACGCACATGCACACACAGAAACACATCCCCACTCTTATTGATAATATTGCAGTTCTACCCTCAGTTTGTCTAGTAGGCCTCTCCCACCATCTTCGAGAAGCAACTCCATCACCCATCCAGCACTCTACCCCTCTCCCTCCCTCTCTCTCTCCTCTCTCTCTCCCAACCTATTTCCCGTCCTTCAATTATGTATGGATGTCGACCCATCTCCCTCAAGACATAGCTGGGTCTCTCGTCAACACATATACGAGTCGTTCTACCTCTCTAGTTAGGCCTCTGCCTCCCCCTCCCCCCCCACCCCCCCCCCCACACACACACCGATACATCGAGCGCTCTAGTCATGTCTCCCTGCCACACACAAACTTGCCATGTGCCCTCTGACGTTCTGGTAGGTCACTCGCCCTATATCTTTGACTTGCACACACACAATTTCGATGGCTCTCTTCATCCATCTCGCACCCACCCACTTGATCCTCTCTTCGACTCTATCGATATATATGACCCCTCCCTCTCTTCTCATGGATCGCCCCTCTGGGCCTCTCTATATGATATGGATATGAATCTATTTCACACACATTGCATGCAAAAAAAATTGAGATGTCATCGACACATATTCCCACAAATACATTCACGAAATCACCACCCCCCCAAACAAAAAACACTCACGAACACAAACACCATCTGTCTAGGTTTGTATCTCTCTCACACACACCCATGTAGGTGGGGGACGTGCACAAAAAGAAGAGGTGCACGCACGGTGCACGTACTCCTGTCTCTTTCCCAACCACACCCGCGCGGGTACACGGTGGAGCTCATTTCTGTACGAAAAGGCAGCCCACGTGGTAATTTGACACGTGTACTGGTTGTCCACTTGATGGAGGATCGTCTACCACGCGTGAAAGACCAAATTGCGACTTGACGCGTTATGTTAAAAAGGAGGCAAACCATGTGGGGCCTACCTTAGAGGCAAGGCTCTATACACTGGAGTACTTTTGATGTGTCCCGTCAACTCGCAGAACGAGGAGAAGCTTGCTTAGTACGCCGTCTCCCCCGCCCACGGGCGTGGTGGCTCGCAGGATGAGGTGAAGCTTGCTTACTAGTACGCCTTACGCCCGCTCCCTCGCCCACGCGCGCGGTGGCTCGCAGGACGAGGAGAAAATTTTACTACTCCCTCCGTTTACTCCTCGTCCCTACCTTGGTTAGAGAGATTATCACATTGTTTGGAATATATGTCCTTTAGTAGATTTCAATATGAACTACTAGTACATACTCCAAACACTGATGTATATAGACATATTTTAGAGTGTAGATTCACTCATTTTGCTCCGTATGTAGTCCATATTGAAACGGACGTAATAGTACGCACTCTCCCTCGCCCCTTGACCATCGCCCATGTGGTGGACGTGCAACAATTCATTTGGTCTCATATAGCCAGAATGATATATACTGCAGTACCATTATTGCTCGACTTCCCGAAGAGGCGAAGAGCCAATCACAAGGTTAATATTTTGGCGATGCCAAGCGCAAGGTTTATAGGAGAACGAGTAGTAGGTGCCACGTCATTTATAAATAAAGTTTTTTTCTTCAGTGGCACGTACGCAATATAAATAGGTTCATATGGAGAGAAAAGGAAACCGCTCCACTCTATACATAGGCAGGACGAGCCTACACGGTTGCTTGCTGGGGTTGCTCTCTTCAATCTTCACACTCTCTCGCACAAAACGACTGTGGCCACATATCTAACATCCCGGCGGATCATGTCCGCCGGGGGAAGGGGTGGATGCTTTTAGCGTAGATATGGTCGCCGTCGCCGACGGCGAAAACCTACTGTCGGCACGTCCCGATCAGGGGTCCCCGCCGTTCTCTCTCACAAAGCCGGTGAGGTTGCCTTCGTCCATTGCTCACTACCGCGACGTGGGCAGTTGCCTCCTCCCGCCGCCCTCCTCTAGGTTGAGCTACGTCCCGACATCCCTCAGGTACAACTCCCTTTACAGTCGGCTTGCACCACTGCTCCAGCTGCCCACATCACTCCATGTGGATATTTCTCTACTTCTTTGCCCCGCACATACCTCTACTGGCTTCTATGTACTGTATTTGTGATGAGTTTATGTCTCATCAACTAGTCCCGATAATCTTATTCTAATCACACTTCTTCAATTTCTTTGCCACAGGGATGCTCATCTCGATTTTGGTGAAACTGCACAAAATGATCCGATGGTCAAAGGGTTGCAAACTTCATTTCTTCAGAAGCTCCAACGTTGCGAGCAAATTAAAGCCTGGTTGGGGTTTACGGTTCAAGGGCTAGGGACTGCATGGATTGTTTTTTTCTTTAGCCGTCTATGTTCCAAAATAAGTGTCAACTTTAGTAGTAGTACAACTTTGTACTAAAGTTTGCATAAAGTTGAGACACTTATTTTGGAACGGAGGGAGTACATATTGGCTATGATCTGTCAATCATTGAGATGCAATAGCATGCATGTTAGTCTCCTTTCTATTTGATGAAATGTTGCAACGGGCAACCTTGGACGCAAGATACATGAAACAGAAGCTGGAAGCTTCATATCATTGTACAAATTTATCTCACTGATAAATTACAGTACGTACTATACTAGTACTATGTAAAGAGTTACGTGTCGCACGGTGTCCGGAAAATATGGTGATAGTGTGAGGTTGGCCATGTAATCACTGAGCCTGCGTGTTTTCACTGCTCTAGCACTCCTCCGTTGAGAATGGAGAAAATTGTAATCTAGTAGTACATCCTTTCGCCGAAAGCGTGGGACATCCAACAGTCCTACCACCTCAGTAATAATGACCAATGAGCCATCAAATCACATAGACCCAGCAGTAAGTTGGACGGACGAAGCAACCATCACTCTTGAATCCGCTTCTCCCTTCAACGCAGGCGCCAGTGAGAGGTCGCGTCCGCTCTGCCCGAGCATGAATGCGGCACCGATTCTTTGGAGCGGCGCTGACTGTTTCGGGCGGGAAGCGCGCGCGGGCGATGGAGGGGCTTCGGGTGGGCCAGGCTGGTCAGGAGCGGGCGTTGCAGCAGTCCCGCCTGTCACGACCGGACGCCCGGAAACGAGAGGATGCACCGACTCTTGTGGCTAAATCATACACTACACACCATCTCTTTGTAGGAGTAGGTCGATGTGTCGCTCTCTCTAACACACACATGCTGTTAAACACACGCACACACGCGCGCGCGTCGAGGTAAAATGAGTCTATATCTCAATTAATGAAGACTTGCATGTTACCATCCATATGTTACTACCTACTATGAAAGTAGTAACATAGACTAGTAACATATGCATGTTACTAGTCCAAGTTACTCACCACTATGACCAGCCTAGCAATGTAACCAAACGCTCCTTACTCTGCCTTGTTATCTCCTCCGGAAACCCAATGCATGGAGCGCAACTACACGTTGATGCATGTGAGTTAATACGTGGCCCTGCATGGTAGCTAAAACGGCATCTCTTATTTGTTGTGATTAATTGTTGCGTTCAGAGACAGAAAACAGGGCTTTGATTGGAGGAAGGACCGGTCAAGTTTCTCCTTCTCCTCCAATCTGCTTGCACCTCATTTCGAAAAAAATCTGCTTGCACCTTGGTCCCGCTGCACCTTCTAACGTGACTTATTACACCTAGACGGAGGGAGTAGTACGAGATACAGTGGCACACTGACTTAGGTCGAATACAAGTGCCCAAAATTGTGTGCATGTTATAATAAGGATTCACTTAAAATAGTACATGAGCGAACAGAGGGATCAATTGGATAGTGTTCACGAGCAGTAGCGAGATGTGTGAGGTAAGATACACCGCTGGCGCTTTTAATTTTTCTTATTAATTTGTTTGTTTCACCCTCTGATTGGTGGGACCCAACATACTACATGGAGGAAAGTAAGGTGACTAAGGCTGCATTATTTCTGTACTACCAACACTGCTTTAAATCCCAAAAGACCTTACCACAAAAGCCACATGACACGATTATGATTTAAATCCCAATGACTCCCACGCAAAAAAAACACGGCATGCTTGTCACACGAATGCAGGAATGTATTAAAGGTTATTTTCCTCTCCATAAACACAACATGGGGGTGGTGTAGCTGGTTAGCCTGTTCGCTCATCAAACTTGAGGTCTCGGGTTCGATAACTACACTTGAGCATAATTTTGCTTTTGTTCGACTTCTTTGTTCCACCCAATGACAGGTAGGCCCCGCATGACAGAGAGAGAAAGTGATCAGCGACGGTGCCAGGAGGATTCTTTGACTGGCCAAAATGGATACGGAGCTATACGATCTCGTAGTGACCGTATAATCACCTCATCACGTATACGCTGCATCCTCGGTGCTTGTTTTCTAGGGTTTGCACTCTTCACACTCTCTCTCCAGTATATATATACACGCTGGAGCCTCAGCGCTTGTAGTTGCTCTCTTCACACTCTCTCACCTTCTCCAGATCTAAACAAGACTTCGTTGGCCTCTCTCTCTCCCCTCACTGCTGGTCAAAGAGCCGGCAGGATCTGTCCGCCGGGAAGGGAAGGAGGCTTAACGCCGTCGCCGTCGGCGAGGGAGGGAATCCACTACCGGCGCACTTGTTCTCTTTCACCTAGCGGCGGCGCAGGAGGGCCTCCGACCCCTTCTTCCTCGCTGTCGTACATAGTGTGGGCCGAACGGCCTCCGGTCGCCCACCGAACCACACCCCAAGAACCTTAAGGTATAATTTACTTATTCCACATGCATTGCTCTAGCTGCATGTGGGATTTTTCCGCTTCTGCACTCGAATCTAGGTGTTGGATCAAATAGGAAAGTAGTGGGGAAAGTTGTATAGCATGTATCTAGGACGTGGTTCAAAGAGGAAAGGAAGGGGGAAAGTACTAGTACATACTGGCTATCTAGCACCTATGTTGGTCGAAAAGGGGAAACAATGGCAAACGCAATACGCACATCTGTAACGAACTGATCTTTTGTTTTGGGGGACAAGGCTGTAGAGTTTGAGCGGGGCTAGATTTCTTGCGCTCACATAGGGAAAGGTGTCTAAAGATAACAAAACTGGGACCAACACAAATATGCTCCTTGGTTGTTTTTGTTCTTTGTTGCAACAGACTGTGCATCACCCCTTCATACATTGGTAGATGCACATGGTGCTGGTGCGTCCACTGTCCCGTGTAACTCTTTAGCTATTGTTAATCTAAGGCCCTGTTTGGTTAAAAACTCCCTGGTCCCTACCTGCTTGGTTCCAGGGACTAAACATGGACTAGAGGTTATTAAATGGCATGCTAAAAGACCATGTTACCCCTAGTAATGAACTAATAGAGACAAGCTGCGATGCAGGGCAGGGGCAACTGTTGGAAAAAGTCCCAAAAAGACTCTCCCTCGGGGTCTTCTTTCTTTAGTCCCTAAAAGTCCCTCCTGTTTGGTTTAGATGGGACTGAAATGGACTTTTTTTAGTCCCTACACCAAAATGTCCCTGTAGACAAACACCCTCTAATAATGCCGCTGGAAAATTGATGCAATGCCATAGTTAAAAGCAAATTACATATTTAATGAATTTTATTGTTAATATAATCTCTCTATTAATATTAATCAATGCCACCGTTTGAGAATTGTTATTGTCTTGCTTTCTTTCCCATTTAGATAAGTTCGATGCTTCTTTTTGTTGGCTTCTGTGTCATCCACCATTATTCACCACTAGTTGTTTCCTTTGCACTTCTGTGTAAACAGGGTTATCTACTTCACCTCATTGCTATTGTGACCTTTTGTTGCACTGCACAAAACACTTTTGTTTTAAGAGTGTTTTGTGCAGTTCAACCAAAATGTCACACTGACAACGTTGCTTGATTGCTTGATCTTAGTGGAACTGCACAAGAGGAGATCTTACTTACTATCCGTGTTGGAAAATTTGATTCAGATCTTCTTCTTGTGAGTTGTTTGAATTCCGCGTCATGAGAGGTCAGTACTAGCCTTCTTTCACATGATTGTGCACTGTGCTTTCATATGTTGTGCTACTTGTACGCTAATGTTGCTTGATTTTAGGGAACTGCACAAATGGAGACAAGACCTCCAATCTGTATGTGCACCATAATATCCCATTGAGGTAAGATAAGGATATTTCACAACTGTTGGCCTGTATTTTGCCACTTTCATCTGAAAATTAACGTCATTGTTTAGTGCTATACTTGTGCTCCCTAATTGACATGCCAAATCTTACATTGAAGGCAAAGCTTGTCTGTCATTGAACCAAGTGATGAGGGGGAAGAAAAAGCGGAAGAAAAACAAAAATCAACTCCCGGTGCTGTAATGAAGCACTGGAACTGTGATGACACAAGTAATGATATAGTTTTGCATCTTAATTTATTGCTATGGCTGGAACGAGCAATTGTTGCCACTGATTTGATGCCACTCTTAATGTAATATGTAGTTATCTCTACTTGTGCAAACAGGGATCTTCTTTACAGATAGCATATATTTTAATGGAATTGCACAAGAAGATGTTGGAAACATTAAACTAATCGAGGAGTATATAGTAAGCATGGCAACCACAGTAGATAACAACAGATGGTTCCGGAAAAGTGCTTGATCTGTATGCTCTACACAATAAGCCTCCTGACAAAGGTTGGTGCTCGCCCACGGATTTCATCCATATGATTGAGCTTTGTCATCTCTATTGGTGTTGTCCTACTGTTTAGATACTGTCATGAGAAAGTGGTATTGTCCTTGAGAAGTGCTTCATCTGTGTTGTTTTAAATATTTCCTTTCCTTTTTTCGAGCAAACAGGGATGCTAGCATTTAGTTGTCCTCTTGTCTTTGCACAACAGGATCATCCTCCTCTGAAGAAGAATATGGAGTACGTGAAGTGCCTAGTTCCGATTATGCTAGGATAAAGAAGCCAAGCCTCTCTTCTTAAGAAGGGAGCAGGTGAAGGATGGTTACATTATTGCCCACAAGAACAAACTAACTTCAGCTCAGAAGGACTCACGGATCTCCATCTTGCTGTGATGGCCAGTACAATGTTGTTTTACGATTCCTTCCGGTGAGTTCCATTTTTTTTTAATGTGTGCTCTGCATGGATCATGTAGGTGACTGTTTAAACTGTCAATTCATAGTACAGTTTACTTTATACTAATCACTTTTTTGTATTTATGCAAGCAGGGGTGCTCAGCTTGATTTCAATGGGAACTGCACAAAATGTTGACGAATACATTGAATATTCTCATTCATTTCCACCACAAGAAAGGAGGTGCCGATATGTTCAAGGCGTTGCAACATATAAAGGCGAAATCATACAAGCTACGCACGAATTTGGTTGATTTTGGTGGAACTGCACATAAAGAACAACTGGTTTATTTAGCACGAGGTGCCATGTCAATGTCCGAACTGATGGCAAACCCTGCCCATTCCACAATCGTAGGCATTTGATATTTTGGAATGGGAAAACCTTGTCAAAGTTTGCTCATTGATGTACGCAAAACAACACGCATTTGACATTTTGGAATGGGACAACCTTGTCAAATTTTGCTCATTGATGTTAGCAAGAAGACATGCGTTTGATATTTTCGAATGGGACGCCCTTTGTTGTTAGCAGCATCGATCGATTTCTATTTATTCTTTAGTTGTGAAGTAAATATTGGCTCTGACATGTGAATCGCTGAGATGCATAATCATCGATTGTTTTGAATGTTCTCTATGAATTGCCAGGCCTGTGTGTTGATTGCAATGTACAGGAACGCTAAATTTTGTACTCCCTCCATTCCTTTTTACTTTGCATATTAGATTTATTTCAAGTCAGTTGATTTTACATTGTGAATGTTGATACTTTTTTCTATAAGATTGGTCAAAGTAGAGATACTTTGACTTCAGACAAAACTTATATGCAGACCAAAAAGGACCGGAGGGAGTACATGTGAAACTGCTGCAAACGAGATGATCACGCTGGGAATAATGCTAGTACGTATTGTTTTGCATGTTCATCCAATGATAGTGATACAAGAATTCAAACAAATCGAACTAAATTCATTCATACACTGTCGGATTTCATATAAACATGCCGGATTTCACTACATTTCATACATTCTTCAACTAAAAAGGGGTGCGCTGGAGGTATAATTAATTAACCGTAGCACCCGTGTCCAGCTGAGCAGAACAGATGCTTCTTCTCCAGCGGACTGAGCTTCAGTGACATAATAGCAGGTGCAGTTGCGTCACTTACATGTGGGCCAGATGCCTCTTGGGCCCACATGCCAGTGACCCAACTGCACCTACAGTTAAGTAACTGAAGCAGCATCCTTCTCCAACATAGCTCTCCGACTCCACGTCGCCGCCAAGAAGCTAATCGACCATCAATGGTCAACCCGCCTAGCTTGGCTTCAACCGGCGGGTAGCAGCGGTGCCCTTACTTGGACCCGAGCGGCGGCGACCTACCGTGTTCTACTGTTCCTCGTTTTCTGTGTGGCACGGCCTCGTTGGCAGCGGGGCGGGGCCTCAATGGAGCCGGCGATGTCCTCTGTCTTGTTACCGGCGGGGCGACGCCTCGACGGAGTGGGGGAAATCCTCCCCCTCGTTGCTGGCAGGGTGGGGCCTCGGCTGAGCCGGCGATGTCCTCTGCCTAGTTGTTGGCAGGGTGGGGCCTCGGCGGAGTAGGGCCTCCGCCTCGGTGCCAGCAGGGCGGGGCCTCGGCGGAGCGGGCGGTGTCCTCTGCCTCGTTGTTGGTGCCGCGGGGCCTCGGTGAAGTAGGGCCTCCGCCTCGATGCCGGTGGGGCCTCGGCGGAGCCGGCGGTGTCCTCTGCCTCGTTGTTGGCACGTCAGGGCCTCGGCGGAGCAGGGCCTCGTCGACGCCAGTAGAGCAGGGACTCATTGGAGCCGGCATTGTCCTCTGCCTCGTCCTCGGTATCGCCAAACAGCGCCTCGCCCGCTTCATCGCCCTCTTTGTAGGCTGCCACAGTCTCCGCCACCCGCATGCGGTACCGCCAGTGCTCGAGGCGGCCCTCACGGGCGGAGCGGTACGAGTCGAGCAGCGCCTCCTGCTCCACCTGCTCCGCGGCGATCTGCTCCTCCGCCTGCAGGTGCTCCTGGAGGAGATGGTGGTTGTAGGCGGCGTCGGCATGCGCCTCCCGGAACTGCTCCTCACGCTTCGGCCTCACCGTGTCCATGTATTGGGCACGGGCCTCGCCGATGGTCATGGTGCAATACACCGGCGAGGATGGCACGGAGGAGGGGGTTGGCGCCGGATCGTCGAGTACCATGTTCTCCATTGGGACGTCGTCGTCCTCCGGCTGCCTGCCGGCCAGGGAGTCTGCGACAATGGCTGCCATCTCCTTTTGGTTCGTCATCCGCCTGTCCCGAAGAGCGTTCGAGCGCTAGGAAGCCATGGTGGGCAGTAGTGGTGTGGATAGGAGAAAGGGAACGGAGGCGGATGACTGCGGCTATGGCCGGCGCAGCAGTTTATATAGCAATGGTGGGCGGCGGAGGGACGGACGTGTGACGCCGGAGTAGCCGCCTCGGCAACCGCGTATCATTAATGTGGGCGGCACACGGACGGACGACACCTGTGTCGTTTGAAGGCGGAGCCATCGCCTGCACCTGGAAGTGGGGCAGGCGGTGCTGACCGTTTTGGGCGGAAAGCACGCGCGGGCGAGGAAGGTGGTCTGGGTGAGCCAGGGCAGTCAGACTCGTGCTTGGCAGTGGGTCGGTCCAGCAGCCGGACATGCTGGCTCACCAGTGAGCTCGCTGAGCTACGCGACGACAATCAGACGATGGTCGTAGCTTCCGACCAGGAGCCGGCGCCACTGTCCAAGCCGGTTCATGTCGTGTTCACCATAGAGCAGGTACGGCCCACTTCAACGCCCTAATGGCGGAAGAGCTACCAGCGCAGGAGGACCTGTGCTGCAACCTCCGTCTCCTCAACGAGCACCGGTGAACAAGCGAACAAAAATGCCGTCGCGGACATGTGGCCCTATGATCCATGCTTCCTGAATGAGCAGTGGGCGCTGTATCAGACCATCTGTAGGGCCCGCGAGGCCCTCTCCGTCGTCCTTCGAGTTGTTGCGCTCGCCGTGGCGCCGCCGTCTCGCGTTGTCACCATGGTCAATGGCATGAGGAATGAGGAGATGACTTTACTTGGAGAGGATGACAGTGGGGACCCACCAGGGCCATAGCCGCACGTACGCAAGTGCCTCCTTATTATATACAACTGTAATATTTTTTGCTTCCTCCTAGTTTCCTGACATCACGGTCCCACACCATTGTCAACCTATGTAGTCAATAAACGAGAGAATTGCACAAGGAGCGGCCGAATGCTGGGACCAAGCAGCTCGAGCAGTATTTGTCTTTTTGAGGTGTGAGCACTGCAGAGTTTTTATTGAGTGATGTTTTCGTTGTTGTTCAGAGGAGAGCAGGGTATTAACTGGGCGGGCTGTGGCCCTTCTAGCCCAAGCCAGATATCCAGCCCAGATATTAATTTTTTTCAAGCTGAAAATGACTAGCCCAGCTATACTTATTTTTGAGGAATACCCAAGCAAGGTCAACTTGTTATTGTCCGCCCCGCTGGGCTGCAAATCTTTCCTAGGAGGGATGCATTAGGCTTAACAAGAAAATGGGCTTTAAGAAATAATAAATGGGATGTAATTACAAAACCTAGGCAGTAACTATAAAAAATGCACCAAACACGTAATTACCTTATAAAATATTATTTCTTGATTTTGAAAATTTTAATTTCATTAATTGTTGCGCGCGCAATGTTTCGTGGATTTTTACGTAATACAAATTTATATTGAAATTGTATTTAATCTGACTAGAAATTTCGGGATAAAAATATTTCGGATCCATCAAAATGTGGGAAATTTTATTGAATTCTGTTTTGAATGGTTGGTTGAAATTATTAATCATTGTCCTAGCTAGAAAATGGGCTGTACTTTTAACAAACTGTAAATGGGCTGTAGTAAATTCCATTAGAATTCAAAAATGGGCTATAATTCTCTGCCACACACTTGTGGGCCTACTAGGTTGACGCGTCCCCTCAAAAAAAAAAGTTGACGCATATGCAAGGCTTTGTCAACTTATAGTCAACACAAGGTTCTAGCAGAAGTGGCCATTGGATGTCCATCCAACGGATGTCGTGCTTCTTCTTCAATCTTGGATATTCTAGCTTCACCCGCCCAAAACATGATTCCTCCCCCTGACATCTGGGGCGCACCGTTTCGGAAGCTGGCCTGTGGGCCTACTAAGTTGACGTGTACCAAGGGCTTTGTCAACTTAGTAAATATAAACGATTCTAGCTGCAGTTACCGTACGATGTCCATCCAACGGCCGTCGTGCTTCTTCAACCTCTGGTCTTCTTGCTCCAGCCGCCCAAAGCAGCGCTGATCATGCCGCCTGCTCCTGCCTCCCGTGGCCGGTTGTGCTGCCGTGGAGGCCTCACCGCCCCCTACTACTCCCACCGCTGGCCAGGCCATCCCTCCACTCACCCATACCCCCTGTTATTATGCGGCGACGACAGCCTCACACCGCAGCCAAACCAGTGAACCCTCGTACTCCTCTCCGCGTGGGCATCCACTGCCGCGTCTTCCCCGGCTCCGCGTCATCCCCTTCCTAGGCCTCACCGTCGTCCACCGCCTTGGTGCTCTTGGCGAGGCATGGTCAATGTGGTCAACGACCGACTTCCATCGGAAGAGTACTGTACGTGGAGAGGCTGACAGCTAGGTCCATAGCCGCAGCAAGGAAGTGCCTCCTTATTATGCGGAAAATAATGATTCCTCCACCTAACAACAGGGACCCACCGGACGGGCCACCGTATTTCGTGAAAAAACGTTTCCCCCCTGACTGCTGGGACCCACCAGCTACATCTTCGCACGCAAGGAAGTGCATCCATATTACGGGAACAAAATGATTCGCCCCCTGACTGCTGGGACCCACCAGCAACATCTTCGCACGCAAGGAAGTGCGTGACAGACGGGACCCACCTGGTCGAAGCGTACGTAGCGTTGTCATTCTGGTCGCGAACGTGTACGTACATACTGGTCGATGTAGAGGCACGCACGTGTCGTAGTAGAGGCGCGCACATGTCGTAGTAGAGCCGCGCACGTAGCATGTACACGTACGTACAACAGCCAGGGTGCAAGAAAGTAAATACGGCCACATACGTACATACGGGCGGGGTCTCGAACGCCTACTCGCGCATACGTACGGCCAGGGATCGTGTACATGGCTGGGTCGGAACGGAGAAACTGCGTCCTCATCATGTTCATGGGGAGGCAACAGAATGCGTCGTGTTCATCGGGAGGCAACGGAACGCGTGTTGTTCATCGGGAGCCAACCGGATTGGCCGGAACAGCCGATGGAAACGAGGCATGTCGTACCGCAGAACGGAGGAAACGGCCTTGTGTTCGACCGGCCACAGTCGAAACGGGATCCTGTTCATCGGGAGGGGTCTGGCGTACCGCAAAACGGAGGAAACGGACTTCTGTTGGACCTCCTACGATGGAAACGGGGTCCTGTTGATCGGGAGGGGTGTGGCGTACCGCAAAATGGAGGAAATGGACTTGTGTTGGAGTGCTACGGTCGAAACGGGGGTCCTGTTCATCGGGAGGGGTGTGGCGTACCGCAAAACGGGACTCCACAGGATACTGTTCATCTCCACCGTCGACTGCCTCCCACGAGCGACTGTTCATCCACCGTCGACCTCCTCCAGCCTCGACCTGCGACTGTTCATCCACGGGCTCCTGTTCATCCAGCCTCCACCGCGCGCTCCTCCACCGGCTACTATTCAACCAGCCCTCTCCACAGGGTCCTGTTCAACCACCCCTCCATGGGCTACCGTTCATCCAGCCTCCACGGGCTACTGTTCATCCACCATTGACCTCCTCCAGCCTCCACCTGCGACTGTTCATCCACGGGCTCCTGTTCATCAAGCCTCCACCGCGCGCTCCTCCAGCGGCTACTATTCAACCATCCCTCTCCACGGGGTCCTGTTCAACCACCCCTCCACGGGCTACTGTTCATCCAGCCCTCCACGGGGTCGTCCTGTTCATCCAGCCCTCCACGGGGTCCTGTTCATCCACCCCTCCATCGGCTCGATCGATCGGGGTCCTGTTCATCCAGCGACAACTGCCTCTACTACCACGGGGTCCTGTTCATCCAACCCCCCACCAGGAACTATTCATCCAAACCCCCCAACAGCGCTCACTGTTCATCAAGGGAAGGAGGCAGCAGGTTCGATCGGCTTCAGTTAGCAGCACTAGCGAACGAAGGAATCGTTCGATCGGGTTTAGTTAAGAGCCATCAATCGATCGCTGGGGTTCAGTAACGCATAGCCTGTAGTGCAATTGCTCAGGTTCAGTTAGAGCCCAACGCCTCGCTCGGGTTCAGTTAGAGCGCAACGCCTCGCACACACGCGCGTATGTACGAGAGAAACGCGCATCGCTCGGCCCCCGACCAGCCACCGTAACCGGGAACTCCCCAATATTTTCCTCGCCCTCGCTTCTACCATGGTTTTTTTCGTCATGGACGGCCCAAAGAATGTCATGCAGCTGCGTCTCCAGCCCGCCCAGGACGAAAAGCTCATTTTCTGTCATGATTTTTTGTCATAGAAGTAGGACCCCACCACATCTATGATGATACCGGGTTTTGTCACAATTATCGTCATCGAAGTGTCATAAGTATGACAGAAACAAATTTCGTTCGGCCCAAAATGTCACGGATGTGTCTTTTTTTGTTGTGTGAGCATCCCTGATGGTAAAGATATTGAAGAAGTGTGATTAGAATAATAGTACTGGCACTAGTTCATGAGACATAAACTCATCACAAATAGAAGCCGGTAGAAGTAGAGAAAGACCGACATGGAGATGGAGCTACGTGGGGAGCTACGGCAGTGGAGCAAGCCGGCTCCAAAAGGAAGATGTACTACCTGGGACATCAGGCTGTAGCTAGAAGGGCGATTGGGACGCGGCATCAGCCCATATCGCGGGGACCCCCGATTGGGACGCACCGACTGTGGGTTTTCTCCCTCGCCGATGTTGACCGCATCAACGCAGAACATTGTTCCCTTCCCCCAGCGGCGGGATCAGGCCGGATATGTGACCAGCGGTGTGGCCACCGTCGTTCTATGCTTGTGAAGAGAGCAACCCAAGCAAGCAGGCTTGTAGCTTCGGCTCCTGCTAGTGTATATATAGTGGTTTTCTTTTTCTCTCCATATCAACCATTTTATATTGCGTACGTGTCATTGAAGAGTGAAATGATGGTTGCTTCTTCCGACTAACTTACTGTGTGATTTGACTGCTCCTTAGTGGCCCCTACACGTACTCCCCCTATGTGTATGACCTTTCCTGAGTCTCACTTGTACTTATCTCTATTTTCTTGCATGACACATAGACAGGATGCGCATAGAGGAATTTTGTTACTACACGTTGTTACATAGTACTGTACTACTAGTACCTACTCCCTCCTTCCGGTTCACTACTGGTACACCCTCCGTCATGGCTTATTGGTCCCCTTTGTACTCAATTCATGGGCTCATTTTCCTCAAGAAATTTTCTTTACCAACGTATTAATATCGGGAATGCATGCGTGAACAACGAATGATTAAACCTTGCATGCAACGTTTTGACAAAGCATTGACTTATGAACATGTGAATGTGAGGGACTACAACCTCGTGCATGCATGCAACAGTCACACGTACACATGGACGCAAAAACGCGCGCGATGCCCTAATGCATGCATGTCCGAGCACACAACGGAACACACACGGTCACGCTCAAGTGCTCAACCTACACGTGCATGCACACACATACTCAGCCAGGGTGAGCTATTGACCGTATGAACACTGGAAAATGTTTATATTGAGCACAATGAGCGTATTATGAAGTCCATTGACCGTATTTTTACAAATATGCAGTGACAGACATTGTATTTATCTCGTTTGAAATTAAGCCATATTAACCGGAAAGGAGGCAGTATGGACTAGCATTACTTTGTTGTGTCCCATCAACTTGCCGAACGAGTAGAAGTTTGCAGGACGGGAGAAGCTTGCGCGCGGTGGCTCGCAGGACAAGGAGAAACTTTTGACTAATGCAAGCTCTCCCTCGCTCAGGCAGTGGACGTGCAACAGTTAATTTGGTGTCAGATTGCCAGAAGCATACACTATACTAGTACTATTATTGTTCGACTTCCCGAAGAGGCGAACAACCAAGCACAAAGTTTTTTTTTGAAGGAAGCCAAGCGCAAAGTTTACTAGTACTAGTACTACTACTATAGAGGTATGTACTATACTACTAGGAACCGGATGGAGGAGTGTCTGCACTCTTATTATATTTTTAAAATGTGATAAAGCAATCTTAACACATTTGGTTCTCTTCGAGGGTTCTCGCATGTGATAATGGAAGTTGATTGCATGGAACACTCGCCAAAATTCTCGCTTAATTCTGGCTCATATCCTATTACAAATAGGAGCGCTCGGTAATATTTCCTCTTTTTTGTTATTCAGCATGTAAATAGGTCAGCAAACCTTGCCGTGCATCTTTGTGCGAACCGTGCTTGCTGCACTTTGAATGTGGCCGAGAGCTGGCTTGATGAAACACCTCGCTTCCTTCTTCTTCTTTTGTGGGGTACCTCGCTTCCTAGTGACCAGTCTCTTGGCTGATCGTCCTAAGAATGCTTATATATGAATAAAGCTCTCTCATTTACCCGCAAAATAGATTAAGCCATATTAACCGGAAAGGAGGGAGTATGGACTAGCACTACTTTTTGGTGTGTCCCGTCAACTCGTAGAACGAGGAGAAGCTTGCAGGACAAGGTGAAGCTCGCTTACGCCTTTTGACTAATGCAACCTATCCTCACCCAGACGGTGGACATGCATCAGTTCATTCAGTTTCAGATTGCCAGAGGCATACACTGTAGTACCCAACATGCGAAGTACCATCATTGTTTGACTTCACGAAGAGGCTAAGAGCCAAGCGCAAGGTTTAGTAGTACGAGTACTACTACTACTAGAACCGCATGGTGGAGCGTCTGTACTCTTATTTTATTTTAATCTTTGATAAAGTACACATTTATTCGGGAGAAGGGCGGAAAATGGCAGCCCAATAGTATAGTATTAAAAAACATCGAACATGTAAGAGCAAGTACAATAGAGCTGAGTCAGCGGGCTATAAGGAAAAAACTAGTATATTTATGTTAGTTGGAGGAAAGAGAAGAGGAGAGAGAAGGTAAGCGGGCTCTTTGTGAAGAGCCAGCTCTAGCACGTGCTCCTAGGCACTTCGTGAGAATGAAAGGTGGGCCACATAATAAAAAAGTAGTACACTCTTTTGATCTACTATTGTACATGTTGGCTATAAGATGGGTTGTAGATGACAAGGCACTAGCTTATAGCCGGCAGCTGGCTATACTATTAACCATGCTCTAATGATGATATCGATCAACCATGCTCGAATACATCTTGGCCTCCGTGTGAGCCCGTCTATGTGTTCTCGCTCCTCGTCTCTCTCAAGGAACGGTGGGTTGGCCATTTTACCGTCACTTGAGATCGGTTTGCTCACACTCCGGTCCCACATGGCAGTGATATGCCAAGAGGAGGTGTGTTGACCGACTGGCCATACGCGCACTTGGTTTTGCACCTTCATACTACTCCTCCCTCCGTCACAGTTTACAGGGCGCGCTTCATTCTAATGCATTTCTCTCAATGCATTTCCACCACCAGAGAGACTTTAGACGCGTTTAGTTTAATGCTCAATTAATTAGGGAGTGGAGTAAGTGCATGCATGTGTGTACCCGGGGTGGAAGCACTGCATGCATGTGTGTACGCATTATTTCCTCTAGTAATAGACGCCGTGCTATAACTACCAATGCTATTTTTCAGGCCGATCGCTAGTCGCCTTGGTCCCAGAGATTTTTTTTAAAAGTGCGCTCTATAAACAATGACAAATGGAGTAGTATGAGCGGATTCAAAGAAGCGCGTAGTGATGGTTGCTTCTTCCGAGCAACTTATAGTGGGAAAGGTGGGGCTTATGATTTGACTGCTCATTACTCACTATTAATGCGGCGCAACGTCCGGGCTGAGTCTCCCATGCGGTTGTGCACTACTCCCTCGGTTCTTAAATATACTCTGGAGTATTTGTCTTTCTAGAGATTTCAATGAGTGACTACATATGAAGCAAAATGAGTGAATCTACACTCTAAAATATGCCCATTTGAAATTTGTAAAAAGACAAATATTTAGGAACGGACGAGTATAATTGTGTGCATGGCACATGGACCCGGATGCTGAAGAGGCTTCTGGCAATGCTATCAAGCTTCCAGCATTTGTTTACATAATTGACGTACTATACAAATAATTTTCCAGCGACATGAAATTGTACAATGCTCTGAGCTTTCAGCTTTTGTTTCGTGTGTCTTGCCATCGATGCTCTTTCGGAAACAATAAAAAACTAACTTCCTTGCTAATGCATCTCAATGATTAGCAGAGATCAGAGCTAATATTTACATCACAACTGAAGACAAAGTTGTGAGAAGGTGTTAAATTAAAATTGATCCATGCTTTCATTGACAGCAACGTCCCCCCAGCTCTGTCTAAATCAACAAGCATGTTGGGAAAAAAGTAGTTGTTTGGAGCATGCAACATTCCGATCATTTTGTGCAGTTCCGCTAAATTAGAGCTGAGCGTCCCTGTTCCAAAGATATCAAGTGTGATTACGATAATAGAGGACTGCTGATGAAATAATAAACAAACAAATAGAAGCTGGTCACCTTGGCGGTCTCCCTTAAGACTAACTAGTTGGAGAAGATTAAGCAAATAGTTGGAGAAGATTAGGCTCGGAGTTGGATGAGGAGGATAGAGCAAAACCAATCTCCCTTTGTGCAGTCGCACTAAAATGTAGAGACGTTGCCCGTGTGACATTTTAGTACAAATGCACAAAACACTCTTAAGAAAAAAAAAGTGATTTGTGCAGTTCACCAAAAGGTCGCAATAGCAACGAGGTGAAATGGATAGCCATTTTGCAAAAAAAGGTAGAAAGGAAACAATTACTGGCCAATAACAGTTGATGACACATACAACGACAAAAAAGAAGCATATTCCTTGTCCTAAGGGAAGATAACAACACGGTTTTGTTTGTCTAAAACGGTGTGAGGACGAGATTGCAATATGGAAAGTACGCCGGACGAGCTACGTTTTGGGCAAAGAACTATGGAAGATCCACATGCAAGATTTTCCACATGCAGCGACGTGGGAAGACGGGCAGTGGAGCAAGGCCGGAGGGGATACCTTGGGGTCGTCGGGATGTAACTAGGTGAGCGGTGGCAGGCGGGGTCTGCCCATACTGCGGCAGCGAGCAGGTGGCGTAGGCCCTATCGCGCCGGAGCTTGGTCAGAGAGAACGGCGGGTACCGCAGATCGGGACGTGCTGCCTCGGCGCCGTCGAATGGAGAAACGATGCACATCCTCCCTTTCCGCCGGCAGACGGGATGCGGCCGGATCAGTGATCAACGGTGGGAGAGAGAGAGGCCACCGCCTCCTTGTGTGAGATACTCTAAAGAGAGACAAACCCAGGCAGGCAGGCTCCATTGTATATAGTGGAGCGGACTACCTTTTTCTCCATAAAAATCATTTTATATTCTGTGTACGTGCCATTGAGCGATATAACTTTATTTAAAAATAATGCGCCAACGCATCAAGTTGAACTTTGTTTCGTGCACGCGTGGTACACGACCTCCGTAGGTAAACAACCGCTACACATGTTCAAATTAGCACGTGGGCTGCCAGTTCATACAGAAATGAGCTCCACCGTGTACCCGCGCGGGTGTGGCTGGGCACGAAGCGTGAGTACATGCACCTATTCTCTTCGTGTACCTACACCACCTACGTGGGGTTGTGTGAGAGAGATACAAACGTAGAGAGATATAGTGTGTGGGTTCGTGAGTGTTTTGGGGGGGGGGGGTCAATCAAAAAATGTAACATCTGCAATGTGTGTGAAATAGAGTCCTGGATATATCATATATATAGAGGGGGCGATCCACGAGAAGAGAGTGGAGGTATCATCGGCTTGAGGTATCCATAGAATCGAAGAGAGGGATGATGTGTGTGTGTGTGCGCGCGTGATCGATAAAGAGTTCCATCGAATTTGTGTGTGCCCATGTCAAAGATATAGAGTGGCTGGCCTACTGGAACGTGAGAGGGGACAGGTGCAGTTTGTCTCTGTGGCATGGATACCTACCTACAGCGCTCGACTATCGGTGTGTGGTGGGGGAGGCCTAATTAATTATAGAGGTACAATGGCTGGTATATGTGTGGAGGAGGAGAGAGGCCTACCTTATGTATTAAGCGAGATCGACCGGCATCCATACATATGTGTAGGAGAGGAGTAAGGTTGGGAGAGAGGCAGAGCTAGAGTGTTGGAGGGGGTGGTAGTGGAGTTGCTTCTAACAAATGGTGGTAGACAGTGGCGGACCTAGGAATGGGCCAGGCCCCAGGCGAACTGGGCCAAGGCCCAGGCAGCTTAGTTGACTGTAGCATTTTATTGTAGCTAAATTGTTAAAATATATAAAGGAGATGGGCCTTACGCCCCAGGCCACCACCCCTTCTGCCTGGGGCCTGAATCCGCCCATGGTGGGAGAGGCTTGCTAGACAAACGGAGGGCACGCCTGCAATATCAATAAGAGAGGGGATGGATGCCTGTCTATGCACGTGCGTGTGAGAGACAGGTCAGGAGGCATGCACGAATGATGAGGGGGGACGATATGGCTGTGGTAGGCAGACGTAACTACATAGGAAGATCAATCGTCCTTTGTCAGAGAAAGGAGAGACATAACTGGTGAGGTACGTCGATCGATGGGTGGGGAAAATAGTTAAAGTCGACCTAGGTATATGTAGGGAGATCGGTCGGTATACATGCATGTATGTGTTAGAAGCAAATAAGGCCCGGGGAGAAGGATAGAGAGAGAGGGATGCATCTAGGAGGTGGTGCGGGAGGCATACTAAATCGAGGGGGATGGAGTGTGCGAGTACGAGATCGATGAAAAGAGTGGTGGGAGTGAGGCATGGACGGTGAGCAGAGAAGAGGGGAAGCTTGTGTTTGTGGTAGGCACACCTGGCTAGAGAGGCATATCGATCGATGTGTGTCATAAAGAAGGAGTTGGGGGGCCTACACACACCATGGGTGAACGACCTAAAGTGAAAAGACGAATTTGCGCGATGGAGCTAGAGAATGCTGAGGGAGGGTGAGAGGGATGCGGGCGTGTGCATGCACGAGAGAAAGTTAGCGCTAGCTACAAAGATAAGAGGATTGTGTGGGTGTAAAAGACGAAGAGAGATCATAATTCATTATAAAAAGTGAATTCAGATATTTGAAGAATTTATCATAGTGTTTTAAGACGCATGCGTGAATATATATAACGGTGATACACATGGTGTGGTTATGAACATGTTATACTACATATAATATATTTTATCACTACTGTTATAAAAAACAGAGTTGTTGATGATGGTGTGCCTGCCATCCTGCAATATAGGCCGTCTGATTTATATCTGACGGATAGGAAGGAAACTATGACAATTTTGAAAAAAGATACCCACACCCCTCTCCATATTTGCAAATAAGGCCTCCCCTTGATCATGTTGATGTTCCGTGGAACGCATGGGCATATTGCTAGTACTACATATAATATATAGAACATTGATTATAATTTGGGCTAATGTGTGGCTTTTGCAGCTCAGGGCTAAATACTTGTCATAATGTAGGGGGCGGGGCACTATACTTTGTGTGATAAACACAATGTACGTATGGAACATGGTTTAGATTATGAATATATAGTTAGTACATCAAATGTACTATTATTTGGAATCAACATCAAGTGTATTCAAGAAATTGAATTCGAGTTCATATAGTACACATAGTATATATCTCTACAGTAATCATGTGGTGTGTTGTTAAGGTAATACACGAATGATGGTTGAAGTTGGAAACAATCATGATTGTAGATTCTTATTGAAATAGAGAAACGAATTCAAATTTAGTTCGAATTGCAGCGGTAGTATAGACATTTGGAATGCACTAAAATGTTGGTATGAGTAGGTTACATGCATTATACAGACAACGAAAAAATTTAATTGGACATAACATGTTGGTATGAGTAGCTTTGAATAGCATTTGTATAGTAAAACGGGACAAGACTCTCTCTTTGTGTGGTGTGAATAGTTTTATTTTTTCATTTTTTTATTGAGGGAAGTGCGAATTGATTTGGTACGTATATTACATGTTAGGCTTGTCCCCAAAATTCAACCCGCGCCTTGTTATATCCCGAAAACTCAGATATCGTGCTCCCAAAGCTGGCGCCTTCACAACCCGCGCCTTGCTATCCCGGAATTACAATGCGCGCGAAAACTCCCTCCAGCTGCCAAATCCCGACACGCGAAATCCCCCTTCTAACCCTGAGCCGAAAGGGCCGCTAGTTCAAATCGGTGGGGGTAATTTTGTAACACACCCTACATTTTGGACAAGCGCGTCCCTAAGTCATGGTTCCCCCCTCCCATTGCCTCCTTTTCGCCATTCAAAATCTGGCCGCCATAACCCTCCGCTCCAGCCGCGAAACCCCACCCTCCTCCGTCCGCCACCTCACCCCTGCCCAGCCGGAGCCTCTTCCCCGATGACGTCGTCCACCGCAACAGGTCGACGTCCCTCATCCACCTCCCCGGATGAGGATCCGTCGTCCATCTCGACGTCTCGCTGGTTCAGCCGCCCGTCCTCCACCTCCAAGGAGCTGCTCCGACGATCGCCTCGTCTATCGCGACTGCTTCATCCCCATAGCGCCGCCTTAACCTGCTCCACCGAAATCGCAGCATCCTCACCGACTCCTCGGACGAAGCCGAGACCTACTCGGCGTCACCAAAGAGGTTGTACACTCATCGCATCGCACCTTCTCCTTAACTCGACGTCCTGATGCCGATGGTGCTCCATCCCGCACCCCCATGGAGCGGCTACCTCGAAGCCGGCGCCGCAGGCGACATCTCCATGGTGGCTCTCCCCCAGTGCGAGGCCACTTTGGCGACGACGTCCATACCAACCGGATCTGCTGCTGCTCCGGCTCTCGCTCGCTCACGCTGCTGCTGCTGCTCTCCCCTCGCTCGTGCTGCTGCTCTGCTCCGATTTAGCTACACTTCAGTCGACTGAATCGACTTTTGGGTCAGCCGATTTTCAGGGGGTGGGGGGTCTCGCCGGAGTTGAGGAAGAACCACCCGCAGCGGGGAGGGGGCTCGCCGGAGAGGTACCCCACTATCTATCTTAGGGTTCTGGGTGGGGTGCTGCTCGCCGGCGGTGGGGGGCACGGTCGTGGGGCGGTGTGGCGTGGGGATCGCCGGAGAAAAAGCTAGGCGCGGGAGGGGGGCTAGAGGGCTGGCCGGGGCGGCGGCGGACCGACGGTGGGGAGTTGTTTCGGGGCGGCGACGGACTGGCAGTGGGGAGTTGTTTCGGGGCGACGAGGCAGCGGCGGACCGGCGGTGGAGAGTTGTTTCGGGGCGGCGCGGGGTTCGGCCGGTGGTGGCTGGCGGCTTAGGGAGGTGCAGGTTGAAGATGAACTACAGGCCCTCCCTAAACTACCCCATGTGAAGTGCCTCTCTGCTACCATTGCGTTCAGTTTCGACAGTAACATTCAGATTCCACAGTAAATTTCGGTTTCGACAGTTAAGTTTAGAGTCAACAGTTTTTACCTCATCTGTTGTAGTCAGGTGGTTTTTGGTGATGTAAATTTTACATCTATCACTTTTTGGTAATGCATTTTACATCATCTATTGGAGATGCTATTAGAATCCCACTTGAGATTAACGATGTCTGTCTTGTGATGCTTCAGCCTTGACGTCTTACGGCTCACCGGAGCTGCTCCAACGACAGAACGATCCATCACAACAGAGCAGTGCCCTGGACGCCGTCTACAAATTCCTCAGATCTTCCTCCACACCTCTGACAGCCACCTCTGCGTCAACTTCTACAGCGACCAACCCAATGATGCTGAGGTCGACACGGCTACGGTAAAGAGGTTGTACACTTGTTGCATCACTTATTACTCTACATTCATGTCGATCCATTAGGGCTATTTTGGTTCAATGGAAAAACATAGCAATGGGAAATTTTCCTATGGCACTCTACTATTCAATTATTCATGCATTTTGTTGAAAGGAATGGAGCAAAACATCCACCTGGACCTACTTTTCAAAATCCTATGCATGAAAACAAGACCAAGTGCATTAGTGGCAGAATAACATTCTAACTGTACACGCTTTCATATGGTTTCACTTTATTTTGGCCATGTTTCTTTGCATTCCTCTGCTCTTCCAATTCCTATGAACCAAACACCCAAGTGGACAGAAATCATGTGTTTACAAATGCTCTGTTTACCATGTGCATTCCTGTCCTATTCCGGTGTTTTTCCTATCCCTTTTGTTTATGCTTATGTTATGCATTGCTTAAAATTACCTGCTACTTTATCGTCCTGTTCACCACTTAGACTCCAAGTCAGATCCAAATTAATGTTCAAACTTGAGTTCTAAATTAGTTGTGGGGCACATATCGAGGCAGCAATGAATAGTATCTCTGTCTAATATCTGGTTCACCTAGGGTATGCCTATGTTGTTCATCTTGGGTGGGAAACAAATAGTAAAGCAATCATCATCTGTCTTTTTATTAAATTAAAGCAATCATCAGCCTGCTATCATTATTTTTGGATCCATCCACTGGTTGTTACCATCACTCTAAAGTTCTGCATGCTCTCCTTACATAATCTCACCATATTTTTTTCTTATGCATGTCAGATATTGTACACAGTCATGATAAACATGTAGAGAAAAAGAGAAGAGTTTTGCGTGGCAATACAATGTCATGTAGACATCGCTCCATGGTGGGTTCAATGGCGAACCCTCCCCCCACTCTCCAGATTGTAATCCAGGGGAAGATATCTGTTCTGAGGAGGATTCAGACGCAGCTGACCACTCCTATTTACCCCCCAAGGTGTTTGCTCTACCTTGGCATGATGATGTTAGTCATATCATGCATATGTTGCCTTGCAGTGCCTACTTCTGACATCATATGTGTCATCTGCTTAGTTTAGACATGTTTTGTCAGGCCACCTATTTAGTTTCTATAACATATATGCGAACTATGCAGTCTCATGTATTTTAGCCAGCCATAATATATGTGAAATTTGCAATGCCATCTTGTTTAACCAGGCATCATATATTTGAATGATATCTTGCCTATCCTTTTCTTCATTACATTTCCATTTGTCGACAATGTTTGTACATTAAACTACTCTTCCAGTGAATCAGCCATTTGGGTGGGAGATGGAAAAATCTGGAGTAAAAACAAGGCCTTCAGAGCAGACAGTGCTACCTGTCGAAGCAGATCTCTTGTTGGATCCCGATAGCTCCTCAGAGATGGATTTAGGGACAGATGAGCAGTCCTATTCCCCCACCGAGGTGTATGCTCTAACTTGGCACGGTTATACTGCTCATATCATGCATATGATGTCTTGCATTGCATAGTTTAGACATCATATACACAATATTCAACACCATGTTCTTAGTTCAAACATCATATCGAATGCCCTCTGTTTAGCATATAAATCACATATGTGAATTAAATCATGCGATCCTGATTACTTAGATAACATGTATGTGAATTATGTCATGCGATCATGTTTAGTTATTCATCATATCTTTGAATTATGTTATGCTATGCTATCCAGTTTAGATAGACATCATATACGTGAAATTATGTCATGCTATCCGTTTTAGTTAAACAATATACATGTCAAATATTTCATGCCCTCTTTTTTCCACACTATCTATTGCATCTGTCTCTCATACAATGTCTGTACATTCAACTATGTTTCATGTTTATCAGCCATTTGAATTGGAGCGGGTGATGCCAGTATCTAGCGGAGTAAAAACATGGTCTTCAAATAAAATAGTGCTACCTCTTGGTGGAGATAGCACTCCGGTTGTACATGCACGAGAACCAGCCCTACCACACATAACCCGGACTCTCGCAGATTGTACCCCTACTGCGATGGTCAGAGAACCAGCTTCACCCAATCTAACCCCAACCCCAGCAGATAGTAACCCAGTTCCTGTTGACACAGCACCATCTCCACCATAGAGCTCCCAAACAAGAGCAGTTAGTAAGGCAGCTCCAGTGCCCAAAGGGCCAGTACTACCACAGCGAACCCCAACTTCACCAGTTAGTACGCCTATTCCTGTGGAGGAAGCACAACCAGCCAGTCGTAGTTTAGCATCTATCGCATTTGATGTTGTTAAATCATATGTGCGTATCTTCCCATCTTGGAAATATTATACTGAAGATGAAGGAAAATGCCAGTTGCAGGTGTTTGTCCAGGAGTTATGTGTAAGTAATGTTATTCATGGCAATTACTTTGCTTTGTCCCATACATTCTACCTCCATGATGGTTATAATACAGCAAATTTTCCCATTTTTCTCTATAGAGAAGGACCGATTTGGAACTCAGGATGAGGTAACCTGTGCTAATACCTCTGCTATCTTCAAGAATGTTTGGTGGCAGTATCGGAATTACCTGAAGAAAAGTACTTCACTAGCAAAGAAACTCATCAAATTCCTTTACGTTCTCCTGAGACACATTTACTGGACGATGACTGGGAACGCCTTGTTCTGTACTGGTCCCGAACCAAGAATGTGGTAAGGCCTATGAGCTCATTTTTTAATACTATATTCTTGTGTCTTACTGTACTCTGTTCATGTAGAACAAGTGCTTAAGCCTGAAGAACAACTGTTCTAATTAAGATTCCATTGCTATCGTGCATACTGCTTTACTCTTGTATCACTGTATTTACTCATACAAACTTATTTTTAAATTGAAGGATCCAATCGAAACTCCAATAGCACAGCAGGTATGTTCACGCATGTTTCTTTAACAGGTTTGCTCTTATCAATAGCTCTATTGATTTCAATTTCAATTGTGTATACAATTGACTTCTCATATCATGCACATTACTAGCATCACAACAGAGCCAATAGTGTTGTTGTACATGTAGACCTGTCGTACCCATCTGAAATCTTGTTGTGATGTGTTTTCCCACGCTTTGTATTCTTTCACTGTTGCTTTGTCTTGAACAGATATGATTTGAACCGTGTCTCTATTTTGATTTGGCAAGACAATGCAGTGACCATAGGACATAGATATTTTTTTGATGCTTTTATTATGTACTAGTACTTGGCAATAGAAGACTTGGTAGTTTAATGTTGTCCACCTTACTAATGAACTGGTTCACCGAAATGAGTTTCATATACTAGTACATGCTAAACCTGTTATGTGTCTGCTTGTTTCTTCTTTTAGAATGCTGACCGAATATTGGGAAAGAGTGCCTTATTAAGCAATGGTAAAGGAAGTAATGCAGATAAGGTTCAGGATAGTGAGATATCCTTGTTGATCTCCAACAAAGCTGATAAAACAGTTAAGGAAGACTATCTTGAAGATAGTGAGACAACCCCAAAGTCCTGTCTTGGTTTAGTGTTTGAGTTACTGGCCACTACCTCTTGCACAAGCTATTCAAACTCACTGCCGGAATCAGTTCGGTTTCTTGAGTCTCAACTACAAGCTGAAAGACATCGATCAGCTATGCTGCGACAAGAAGCGGAAGGACTGCGGAAGTCCCTGGAGCATTCAGATGCATACTTTCTGGTGCAACGGCAAGCGTTGGAGGATTTTAGCGCCGAACAGGACAAAGCTAATAAGCTTGCTAAGCTTATTGCCAACATGGTGGATACCCAGGATAACGTTTCTTGAGCTCTTCTGAAGTTGTTTTAGTTATGCTTTTGTTTTGCTGCCGCGTTTATTTGCACTGGTGGCCAATTTTGACAGCCAGTGTATGTAATATGCTGCTTTGTTCCCTATATTTGCACTGGTGGCGAACTTTGATGCCCAGTGGATGTAATATGTGTAATAGTTGTGATAGGCTACCGTTAGTTGCTTGCTTATTTATTTCCTTATTGTCTTGTTTAGTTGTTTGCTTGTAGTCACTGTAGTTCTTTTTCTGCGTTTTTCTAGTGGCCACAATAACCTACTTTTGGTAACTAGGACACAATAATCATGGCAATACACTGACTGTTGTAACCATGGGCCTCCTGCGGGCCGTAGGATCCATGGGCCTTCTACGGGCCGTAGGATCCATGGGCCTTCTATGGGCCGTAGGATCTATCGGCCTTCTACGGGCCGTAGGATCCATGTACTGTCTACGGGCCTTATGATCCATGGGCCTTCTGCGGGCTGTAGGGTCCATTGGTCTTCTACGGGCTGTAGGATCCATGGGCCTTCTACGGGGCATATAATCATTTCGCCAAACATGGGCCATACTATTCGTGGACCATAACGGGCCGTTAATAGGCCGTATCTGATAACGCTATGGAAACAGCCCAACGGGTTAACGGGCCACAAACGGGCCGAATGTAACCACGGGCTGAATTTGGCCCACAAACGAACATGCCAGTGACGGACCGTAACTAACCGAATTCTAGAAATGAGCCCAAGAATAAATGGGCCCTTAGAAGGCCGAAAGTTAACACGGGCTGGAAACGGCCGACAGAATAATGGGTCGTTAATGGGTATAAAGTGATACGATGTTCATTATGGGCCAGTTTCATCTCCGGCCTTTATTGGGCCCAGAGTTATGATGGGCCTCATATGGGCCGAAAGACATCATGGGCCATACATGGGCCGGAAGTAACAATGGGCTTGAATCGTATTGGACGGCCCAGATGAAGCTACTGGGCTTAATTCCGATAGGCCATAACAGGCCGGGAGTTAGCGGGTCGTAAATGGGTGATATACGAACAGGCCGTTAACAGGCTTTCCGTGGGCCGGCCTGTTACCTTTTGACCAAGTCAAACGGCCCGGCCTTTTCACCGGAATGGGCCTCTATTGGGCCGTGCCACGTGTCTACGTATCATAGGTACCTCCTGTCCAATGAGCGGATGACATCTGTCCCAACGGTGAGCCAACACGTGTTTCCTCTGGCCAATGAGAATTTTACACGTGGAAAATCCCCATTGGTCCCGGCTGTTAACGGATTATCGGATCCAAAACCAGACCTGATAGCTTAACGGCGACCTGTTACGGTGGATGCCACGTGTCGGTCACCCTTGACAAAAACACTTCTATGACCCGCGATTTATCGTCATGGAAGTGGACACTTCCGTGATAATAATTTTGGTAATGTCATGGAACACTTCTACGACAGCACAGGTATGACTATCTTGATTCTGTCATAAAATCGTCATGGATGTACATGCATGACAGAAAACGTGACCTACTGTGACAAACACGTATCATCACGGAAGTGTCTTTTTTTGTACTGAATCCCATGTGTAAAAACTAATGATATCTCGAGAATTTTATCGGAAAACTGGTATCTCGAGAATTTCATCGAAAAAATGAAAGATGAGAGATAAGGTGAGGAGGAGTGGAGCATGGTGGTGACTCGTGGTCGGACTAGGCGGAGGCATGGGGATGGACGGCGCCGGCAGGCGGCAGCGGCCACCATGCTAGATTGTTCCAGAGACTTCCTTTTTTAATTGCTCAGCACTGAGGTTATGGGAGATAAGGATGTGGAGAGAGGTGAGGGTATCTTTTGTAAAATTATCATAGTTTGCTTTCTATCCGTCAGATATAGATCGAACGGTCTATATTACAAGATGGCAGGCACACCATCATCACCAACTCAGTTTTTTTATAAGAGTAGAGATGATAAGTTTGCTAACTACTAAAGTAAAGTGGAATTTGTCCATGTTATACAAGTAAATTAAGGTGATTGTTTATCATACGGGTAAGGTTGGACGAAGGGTGGTCGGAACAAATGCTCCGCCTAGAGCATGTGTTTGTGAGATGGAGTCTTAGTGTGTGTGGGGGGGTGGGTGGGTGCGTGTGTGTGTGTGTGTGACGCGGGGTCCTCGGTGGCGGATGTAATTTAAGTGTGTGTGGCTTCATCATAGAGAGGTGATGTGTATGGCAGAGGCCACCAACGAGGGGGTGCGAGAGAGAAAAGTCCCATAGAGAGGGAAGAGAAGGTGTGTGCGCGTGAGAGGAGTTGACATCGAGAGAACGTGTTTGTTCGAGAGACACCGAGGAAGACTACTATATATCGATGGTGCATGTAGGCGGGAATTAAACGAAAGGATGGTCTTATTGGTTTCGGGGATATAGGGGAAGAGTGAGAGAGGGGGTAGCTAGAAGGAGATTGTTAAGTGTGAGTGTGTGTTTTACCCATCCAAGCGAAAGTTATGTGCACACAAGAAGAGAACGATTCGATGTGGCGTCAGGGTTGAGGGTAATTAACTACGTATGGAGACATAGAGACCTTGAACGTGCATGTGCGAGAGGTATACATGTATACGTGGGATGTGTGTGTGTGCGCGCACACCTGATCGAGATAAAAGAAAGAAGACATAAGTCATAAGATCAACAACATGGGAGAGACGGATCGGTATGCCAATATGCATGCATGTGAGAGTGCAGGGAAGAAGGCCCGACAATTGAGCATGTGTTTTTGTCTTTAAGAGATAGTGGCGTGGGCTGGAGCATGCATCTATGGCGAGCAGAGGGAGCGAGACACAACGATTATCCAAAAGAGATCAACCTATAAATGCATGTATGGAGAGACATATATAGTGTGGGTGATAGGAAGCAAGAGTGCGTGCGAGAAAGAAATGTTGACGGAGAAACTACAGATAGATACGGAGATAGAGATGCTAGCTAGAGGGACATCGGCTAGTTTGAGTGTTGGAGATGACCGCCGGGTGGTTCATAGGGTGAAGTTATGTGTGTGTGAGAGAAAGATAAAAAGAGGGCACTTGACTGCATGTAGAGAGAAACATATATAGTGTGCGTGATAGGAAGCAAGAGTGAGGGCAAGAAAGAAGGTTGATGGAGAAACAAATAACTAGAAAGATAAAGATGCTAGCTAGTGTGCGTTAGAGATAGGAGTCGAGTGATCAGAAGGCTGAGTTATGTGTGTGGGTGTGAGAGAGATAGAGAGAGGGTGCATGTGAGTCAGATACAAACAAATATCAGAGAGAAATGAGATCCCGAGAGACGGAGTTTTGTGTCTCGAGAGAGAAAGATATTTCACAACGAGAGTGATAGCTAGAGAGACATATGAGGGAACGCAAGATATCTCTAGGGAGAGAGAGTGTGTGTGAGCGACATAGAGAATGGTGGAGAGATATGAGACCCTGGGAGACAGAGTTTGTGTTTGTGTGTGAGAAAGAGATATTTAAGAGGAAGAGTGTAGCTTCTCATACCTAAGGACCGAAAGACATCTTTGTGTGAGACGGGGTGTGCGAGTGGCACACAGGGGAATAGTAGAGAGAAATGAGACCCCGGGAGACGAAGTTTGTGTTTGTGTGAGAGAAAGAGATTTCACATGGAGAATCATAGTTAGAGACACACAGCAGGGAGCGAGATATACTTAGAGAGAGATAGAGTGATGAAGGTCGAGGGAGAGAGTACCGTCAGTGTGTTACGTAGATAAAAGATCGTTGTCGACATAAAGGTAGCACGAGAGATACTCGAGAGACGATGAACGCGTATAGGTCTAGAGAGATACTACTATATAAGCATGAGTGATAGCTATATGAGACGAATATCTGGATTAAAGGGGATTCAAATATTTAAACTGGAGATCACGACATCGATAATATCATAACGCAAATTGGTGTATCAAACATGCATATTCATTTGAATTTGGGGACACGTGTAATGTTATATAGTTTATCAATATTATTGATCCATAGATTCTTTAATTAAGACAACGCATGGTTTATATGTAATTAATGTCTAAACGGGATTACACTATATGTTGCGTGTGTGAAACACATTATACATGTTTGAGAAGTAAAAAAAACCCGCATGAAACACACATTAATTGGAGACAGATAGCGAGGAATGCATACATTGGATTTCAACATAGAGTGGTTTCAAATATTTGAAAATCCGAATTAAGATGGATACAGCCTTACGAATCTAAGATCATGCCATTTGTAAACCATATTTATGTATAAAGGGTGTTGTGCTTTTGAAAGTATATATATAAAAAAATGATGTACATAGAATTTTATTCCAATCGAAAATGGATCCTGCCCGAACAAAAATAGAATACAAACTGGATTCGAATTGTTGGCACGGTAAACGTGCACTCTTGCTCTGCAAAAATTTGAACAAAGCGGGGAAAGTCACAGTAACCGCCCGAAACCAAAATCTGCGAGATGGAAATTACTGCCTATCCCTGTCACGCAAAGCCTATCGGCTTGATTTCTATAGGTTTCGATAGGGGTAGGTTTGTAATTTCACTCAAACGTGACATAACCGCCTCTCACCCGGATTCATACACGGTGGGTGCCAAAACACAGTGTCTCCTCGGCCCAAATTGACTCCTTCCCCGATTCATATACGGTGGGTGCCAAAAACAAACTCTCGTCGGCAAATATTCGATATATGCGAGATTACTGTCCTATCCCCAACCGACTAATATTGCTGTGATGTAGGAAATTTTAAACGGGGGCTAAGTTTGTAAAGTTCCTCGCATTTGAGACAAGCGTGCCCTGAAGACATGGTTCCCCCCTTCCTCTCTCCCTCCATTTCCCCATTCGTACTCCGTGGGCGCCAAAACACCCTCTCCACCCCAGCCTCCTCCATCCGCCACCCCATCCACCGCCGTCCTCCTCCACCATGCCGGAGCTGATACCCCGACGTCGTCGTCCGTTACAAGAGATCGACCTCTCTCATCCACGGCTTCAGACCGGGATCCTTGCATCCCATCCTCTCGCTTCATCCCCGTCGTCGTCCACCTTGTCGGCGCCGCTCCTACGACCGCCTCGTCCACCGCGCCCCGCCGCCACCGTCTACCCTCCTAGATCTGCTGCCACGCTGCCGACAGCCATCGCTACTGCAGCACCGTCAAATTCTCAGCAGATGCATACACGGTGCCGCACCAGAGGTGGTACTCTTTCGTATCTGCTCAACTTATTTATCGCAGCAAGAAAATAGATCGCCACTGCTTTATTCTGATTTCTTGTCCATCACTTACTTGTTAGTTGAAGCAAACATTGGTTGCGAAGTTGCCTTTGTCCGGTTTGCACCTTCAGATCCGCCATGGCACACTCAACACTATACTCGCAATGCTTATGGTTTTCCCCTTTTATATTCCACACTAGTTAAATGACAATAGACTAAATTTCAAAATCGGATCAGTCGATTTTTTAGAGCTCGCCGGAGTTCGCTGGTGCAAAGGAAGGGGCTCGGGTGGGGACGGTGGTTGTGGGGGGAGTGGTGGGGCCTCACCGAATGAAGAAAACTCGACGCGGGTGGGGGTGGGGGTGGGGGTGGCGGAGGAACACAAGCGGTGGGGGCCGGTGGTTCGGCCGGCGGCCCGTGCAGTGTTCTGTATGGGAAGAATCAGAGACAAGGAAGAAGAAGGGTTAGGAGACATAGGATCTTCATCCAACCGCCTAAAATGGTCGACTGACCCAAATGACAAAAGTCACGCGACTTGCATGTAGACATGCCTTTATATTCAGTACCATCATCGTACCTACTTAGCACTGCTCCTGAATCCATCAAGCTAAACAACGTGCCACTCATAATTCCAAACTTGTTGCTCAAATACGAATATGATATGATGCTGATATTACTAAAACAGATAACGTTTAATTGGTCAGGTAATGTTCCTACTTTACTTTCGAAAAGCACGTGCACCACATATAGAGAGACAACAGGGAGTTGCATTCTTAATGCACTCTAGTTCATCATGTGTGGGCACTGCGCAATGAACATTTTATTATCCAAAATCTGCTTGCTCTTCTTTAGCATGTTCCTCTTCCGTTCTTCTTTAATAAGTACTCTCTCTATTCCTAAATACAAGTCTTTGTATAGATTCCACCATGGACTACGTATGGAGCAAAATGAGTGAATCTACACTGTAAAATGTATCTGTATACATGTGTATGTGATCCATAGTGGAAATCTCTACAAAGACTTACACTCTGGAATGGAAGGAGTATGATAGTAGTACAGTATGTTCCTTGTAGTGAAGATGAGCAGGGACATTTGCAGTGTAGAGGTCTATACAGTCAGTTGTGATGGACACTTTGAACTCTTCGGGCCTCTTTGATTCGTAGGATTTTGTAAACATAGGAATAGGAATTGTAGTGGCCTGCCCACTTGAATCCTATAAGATTAGCAAGGAAATGCGGGGAGTTGTGTCGCCTTTGAGAATTACACTGATATTAACAGTACCGCACCTTCAGTTGAAGAGAGCTGGCATCCGAAGCCTTTCTAGCCATACCGGCAATACTAGCACATATATTCCAGCAAGTTCCACTTTGCTGATTTTACTCCTGATGCTTACGGTTTTCCCGTTATATCTACACTATGATCTGTGTAGCTGCTTTGTGTCGCACTAGCAGCAGTCCACTCTTGAAGCTAAACAACATACCAATCATAAGTCCAAAGCTTACTTCTTCAAATACGAATTGTGATATGATGCTGACATTAGTTAATAGACACACATTTAATTGGTCAGGTAATGCTCCCACTTGATTTTCCAAATGCATGTGGCCACATATAAAGAGACATCATGGAATTGCATTTCTTTGGGCGCTCTGATTCATCATGGGTGGGCAACCAACATTGTATAGAAAGAAGGGGAATCTCAATAATATGCTTCCTCTTCTGTTATTTAACATGTTCCTCCTCTGTTCTTCTTTAGTAAGCACAGTATGTTCCTTGTCAGGAAGGGGAGCAGGGACATCTGCAGTCGACACCTCTATTGGGCCGGTTCTGCTAAATGATTTCGCAGTTCGAGTTGGTATGCCATAATACCCCGGAAATGGTGGGAGCCGCACGCTCTTTGATAGACTAAACTGATAGTAACAGCTGTGCGCCTTCAGATGAATAGAGCTGGCATGTAGGTGATCGATAGGCTGCATATTAGTAGCGGCAAAACCCTATGTTTTCCAGCCAGTTCCGCTTTCCCGATTTATTTATGGTGGTTATGGTGTACCCCTATTATCTACACTACGATCTGCCTACTGGCTCTGCGCTCTCGTTGTCATGGTTTGGCAATAAACTTTCTATACGGTATATTATGAACCTATCATCTGCCAACTATCCTTACATCTGGGGCCCACAACAGGGAGCCTATTTTTGTGTAGTTGTGCCAGATTATATTAATCTACTCACCATATTACAGCACACATGGGCTCTCTCATCAGAATCCAGTGATAGCACACAAGGGTTTACAGGGAGCCTCTATTATATTACAATATCCTCCGCATTATAAAGATAATCTAACTACTATTTGTGTTTTCATGCTTTGCAGATATTGTACGTAATCACAATGAATATAAGAATGCGCATATTAGAAGAATATTGTGGAATAGTTCAATGGGTAACAAACTTGGCATCAAGGGATTGAGGTCCATTGTGAATGCAATGAAACCCACATGCTCCCGACCTATAGATTCGTATTCAGAATATGATCCTAATGACTATTCTGAGCTCAAGGAGTCAAAGGCAGATGGCCTATCCTGTTCACCCAATAAGGTGCCTGTTCTAATTTGGCAAGGTTTTATTGGTTGCACATATCTTGCATAAGGTGTCTTGCATTTCTTTTGCTTCATTGCACCACCATCTACTTAGTTTACTCATGATATATGTGAAGATGCCATGCCCATCCATTATCAACACCTATTCCATTTGTCGTCATACCATGTTTTTTCATTCAAATGTTGTTCTTGTGTTTCAGACATCCAAAAGGAAGAGGGTGATTGCAGAACCTGAAGGAGTACAAGCAAAGTCCTTGAAAAAGGTGGTGCTACCGGAGAAATCACATAGCACCCGACGTATATTGGCGATAGAACCAGCGCCGCAAAACCTAGGATATCGCAACTATGTTGGTCGCTGCTTTGCTCTTGTGAGTACCTATTGTCCTATCGCTGTCCTTACATTCATACTTGGTGGATTATGTGACATCACTGTGCATTATAGTTTTCTTATCCACTGTTCGCTCCAAATTATTAGATCTATATTAATGCTTAAATTAATGTAGAATAAACCCATGCCTATGAAGAAATTTAGTTCTGCTTTGTTCTTGTAAGTATCTGTTGTCCTTCATCACTGTACTTATATTTGTCAGCTAGTTCTTCATGTACACTTTGCAGCTTATTTTCCCTTGTCCTCCATTTTTCTACACATCAGATCTACATTTACTCTTGCCAAAATATTGAATAAAACCAATGTTACTGAAGAAGTTTAGCTCCGCATTGCTCTTGCCAGTGCCTTCCGCCTGTATGCTGTATTTACATTTCTACTCTGCATCTTAAGTTAAATAATCGCCATTTGTTCCTATATTTTCACATCTATATTTACTCTTAACAAAATGTAGAATAAAGGCAATACTCTTGAAGAAGAGTGTGAGGTAAACTTCTTGAATTGCCCCCGCATCAATATGGACAAGGCCTTTATAGAGCCTGTCTTCACTACTAATGTAAGTTTGTTGTCCTCGAGCCTTCAAACTTTGTTGTTTATATTTGCATAGCTATGAGTGCAAATGCTATTTATTTTTGCCGTCTGCATCAAATTGCTTGTTCAAAGTTTATAAAGTAGAAGTACATAAACATAAGTTTGTCCTTCTCAATTTCAGTCTTTAGTTGTACAATCTAGTTCCTTATTCGTAACATGTAAATTAAACTAAACATAGCAAGTTATATTCTTTAGCACTATGTGTATGCTTGTGTTCTTGATCTATAATCCAGTGGTGTGGTGAAACTACCTACAACAGCACAATGTCATATCCTGCTATGTCACAACTATGAACAATGCCATATTATATTAATGTTATTTAAATCGTGTCTCTTTATTTACCAATCAAAAATGGTATAAATTGACAGTACACTCACCATTCATGCTTATATGTTGTTTAGAACTACATCTATGCTTGTGTTCTTGATCTGTAATCTACTGGTCTGGTGAAGCTGGCCGCTCCTGCACAATGCCATTTCCTGCCGTCTTAACTATGAACAATGCCTATTATGTTAATGCTATTTTAAACCGTGTCTCTTTATTTCTGACAAAGAAAGGAGATGAATTGACAGCGCTGATGCTTATACATGCAAAACCTATTATCTAGCTACTTGTTTCTCTTTCAGGGTGACAACACTGCTGCTAGGAAGAACTGCCATAATGATAGTGAGACGAACCCATTGTTTGTCCCTCTAACACATATTCTAGAGGAGAAGGCAACACATATTGAGGGTAGGGATACAACCATGAAGTCACATCTTAATGTAGTGTCAAACTTACTCAGTGACACAAGCTCGATGAAGTCGCTACCTGAATCTGTTCGACTTCTTCAGTCTGAAATTCAAGCAGAAATACATGCTTCCGCTCAAATAGGACTGGAACTCCAATCTCTATGCAAGATTGACCGTAAGTACATGACGTTTATTGATGCTATGCAGCTTAAGTTGGTGGATATGAGCGCCAAAGAAGCACAGTCTCATCAGGTTGCTAAGCTACTTGCGCTGCAGCTCCTGGACCGGGCTAACCTTTCTTGAACTATGTCGAAGTGTTGTCGGTTCTGTCTATTGTTTTGTCCGCCTGTTAACTTCCACTAGTGGCGACCTGCCCAGTTTATGTAATCTGCTGTCTGGTTGCCCTTTATTATCACTGGCGACACACTTTGATGCCGAGGGGATGTAATATGCTGTAATTTCTTTGTTGTATAATCTAGGTTTATTCTTGGTCGGTATGCTGTAATTTAGGCCGAAAGGTTCAGTGGATCTCGGTGTTATCGGTCTTCAGGTCGGCCCGTACTCATATGGGCCAAAACGTGGGCCTATAATCATCTTGGGCCATTAGCAGGTCTAAACCTTGTAGTTGTTCCCGCCTTTAACAGGCCGAGTAAAGTTCTGGCCAGCTGGGCCAGAGAATACCATGGGCTTTTAACAGGCTAAAACCTAGATTGGGCTAGCAATGAGCCAAAAAAATCATGGGCCAATACAGGCCGAAACTGCCTAAGGCCCATGTTTGGCCCAAATAGGACGAGCAGTTAACAGGCCAAAATATATCTCGGGCCCGTTTGGCCCAATAAAATTATGGGCTTTAAGCAGGCCTATATCTACGCGGGCCCTAGGCCTAAAAGTGTCATGGGCCATTATCAGATGGGCTGTAAGCAGGCCGGATTCAACGCGGGTTGTAATTAGGCCCAACTGTTACACGGGCCATTAACAGGCCGGTAGGCTAGTTGGGCTAAAATTTATCCACGAAGACTAAGGGCTGTTAAGAGGCCTAAAGTTACTTCAAACAAGAAATAGCCCAGTGTCTGCATGGGCCATTAAATGGCCTAAAGTTAAACCGGGCCGACAACGTCCCAGATGCACCACGGGCCGCTAACAGGCCGAAACTATTATTGGGCCGAACTGGTAAACAGGCATTTAACAGGCTGAAATACAAACCTGTCTTAGAATGGGCCCAAAAGAACAATGGCCCGTTAACGGGCCTGGTCCGATATGGGTCGTAATTTGGCCCAAAACACGGCAGGCTGTGAACGGGCCTGATCTGGTATGTGCCTCAATTTGGCCCAAAACATGGCAGGCTCTTAACGGGCTAGCCCACTAGTGTTTCAAAAAACATGGTGGGCCTTTAGCTGGGCCGGCCTTTTCACCGGAATGGGCCTCTGTTGGGCTGTGCCACGTGTCGACGTATCATAGGCGCCTCCTGTCCAATGAGTGGATGACATCTGTCCCAACGGTGAGCAAACACGTGTTTCCTCCGACCAATGAGTATTTTACACGTGGAAAATCCCCATTGGTCCAGGCTGTTAACGGGTTATCGGATCCAAAACCGGACCCGATAGCTTAACGGCGACCCGTTACGGTCGATGCCACGTGTCGGTCACCCTTGATGAAAGCACTTCTATGACGCGCAATTTATCGTCATGGAAGTGGACACTTCCATGATGATAATTTTGGTAATGTCATGGAACACTTCTACGACAGCACAGGTATGACTATCTTGATTCTGTCATAAAATCGTCATGGATGTACATGCATGACAACAATTGTGACCTATTGTGACAAACACGTATCATCACGGAAGTGTATTTTTTGTAGTGAATGCCCGACCACTGTACAAGATAGAGAAAAATGAAAGTCATTCCCTATGCCTCGGCCATAGGTTCTATCATGTATGCAATGCTATGTACCAGACCTGATGTGTGCCTTGCTATAAATTTGGCAGGGAGGTACCAAAGTAATCCAGGAGTGGATCACTGGATAGCGGTCAAGAACATCCTAAAATACCTGAAAAGGACTAAGGATATGTTCCTCTTTTATGGAGGTGACAAAGAGCTCGTCGTAAATGGTTACGTCGATGCAAGCTTTGACACTGATCCGGATGAGTCTAAGTCACAAACTGGATACATATTTATATTGAATGGTGGAGTTGTCAGTTGGTGCAGTTCCAAGCAGAACGTTGTGGTGAGATCTACGTGTGAAGTGGAGTACATAGCTGCTTCGGAAGTAGCAAATGAAGGAGTCTGGATGAAGGAGTTCATATCCGATCTAGGCGTACAGTGCATCGGGTCCAATGAAAATCTTTTGTGACAATACTGGAGCAATAATTGCCTTGGCGAAGGAATCCAGATTTCACAAGAGAACCAAACACATCAAGAGACGCTTCAATTCCATACGCGATCAAGTCAAGGAGGGAGACATAGAGATTTGCAAAATACATACGGATCTAAATGTTGCAGACCCATTGACTAAGCCTCTTCCACGAGCAAAACATGATCAGCACCAAGACTCCATGGGTGTTAGAATCATTACTATGTAATCTAGATTATTGACTCTAGTGCAAGTGGGAGACTGAAGGAAATATGCCCTAGAGGCAATAATAAAGTTGTTATTTATATTTCCTTATATCATGATAAATGTTTATTATTCATCCTAGAATTGTATTAACCGGAAAATTAGTACATGTGTGAATACATAGACAAACAGAGAGTCCCTAGTATGCCTCTACTTGACTAGCTCGTTAATCAAAGATGGTTAAGTTTCCTAACCATAGACATGTGTGGTCATTTGATGAATGGGATCACATCATTGGAGAATGATGTGATGGACAAGACCCATCCGTTAGCTTAGCGTTATGATCGTTTAGTTTTATTGCTATTGCTTTCTTCATGACTTATACATGTTCCTCTGACTATGAGGTTATGTAACTCCCGAATACCGGAGGAACACCTTGTGTGCTATCAAACGTCACAACATAACTGGGAGATTATAAAGATGCTCTGTAGGTATCTCCGAAGGTGTTTGTTGAGTTGGCATAGATCAAGATTAGCATTTGTCACTCCGTGTATCGGAGAGGTATCTCTGGGCCCTCTCGTTAATGCACATCAATATAAGCCTTGCAAGCAATGTGACTAATGAGTTAGTTGCGGGATGATGCATTATGGAACGAGTAAAGAGACTTGCCGGTAACGAGATTGAACTAGGTATGATGACGATGGAATCTCGGGCAAGTAACATACCGATGACAAAGGGAATAAGTATGTTGTTATGCGGTTTGACCGATAAAGATCTTCGAATGTGTAGGAGCCAATATGAGCATCCAGGTTCCGCTATTGGTTATTGACCGGAGATGTGTCTCGGTCATGTCTACATAGTTCTCGAACCCGTAGGGTCTGCACGCTTAACGTTCGATGACGATTTGTATTATGAGTTATGTGATTTGATGACCAAAGTTTGTTCGGAGTCCCGGATGAGATCACGGACATGACGAGGAGTCTTGAAATGGTCGAGAAGTAAAGATTCATATATTGGAAGGTTATATTCGGACATCGGAATGGTTCCGAGTGATTCGGGTATTTTTCCGGAGTACCGAGGGGTTACCAACCCCCGGGGAAGTTAATGGGCCTTAGTGGGCTTTAGTGGAGAGAGGGAAGAAGGGCCACGAGGTGGCGCACGCCTCCCCCCTGCACAAACCGAATTGGACAAGGGGTGGGGACGCGGCCCCCTCCTTCTTTTCCCTCAGATGGAAGAAAGGAAAAAGGGGGGCCGAATCCTACTTGGACTAGGAGTCCAAGTAGGACTCCCCCCTTGGCGCGCCCCTCCTGGCTGCCGGCCTCTCTCCCTCCCTCCTTTATATACGTGGGCAGGGGCACCCCAAAGGACAACAGACAATCTCTTATCCGTGTGCGGTGCCCCCCTCCACAGTTTAACACCTCGGTCATATCGTCGTAGTGCTTAGGCGAAGCCCTGCGCCGGTAACTTCATCATCACCGTCGCCATGCTGTCGTGCTGACAGAACTCTCCCTCGTCCTCAACTGGATCAAGAGCTCGAGGGACGTCATCATGCTGAACGTGTGCTGAACACGGAGGTGCCGTACGTTTGGTGCTTGGATCGGTTGGATCATGAAGACGTTCGACTACATCAACCGCGTTACTAAATGCTTCCGCTTTCGGTCTACGAGTGTACGTAGACACACTCTCCCGTCTCATTGCTATGCATCTCCTAGATAGATCTTGTGTGATCGTAGGAAATTTTTTGAAATACTGCGTTCCCCAATAGTAGTTCTCATGAGAGATATACTAAGCTAAGTTTGTGAATGGTTGCCTGCCACCTTTCCTTTTCTTCGGAGCATCTGCTTCTTGCTCATCTGCATTTTGTTCGGATATTTTCCATTTGCTGGTTAATGGGCCTACCGTTGGGCCCTTGGCCTTTGGAGCCTTTGACTCATCTGCTGTGCCCAGAACTACCCCTTCTTCATCGACCATGCTCATTGGTCGAGCAGAATCTTCAACAGATTGCATATTCCTGTGAATGAGAATAGATTCGAGGGAAAATGGGGACAGGGTTACAAATGCTCAAAGCGAATATTTTTCTGAATGAACGCAAAAAAAAGAATATTTTTTCGAACAAAAACATTTTGAAGAAGAATTAGATGCAGACTTTGAGAAATGTTTCAAATGAAAGAAATGTATAGGACGAGCTAGTTGGTCCGAAGAATATAGTAGTCAGCCTGCTAAGCATTCCATTCGAGCGAAGCATAACTCAAACCCTAGATCTGAAATTTTTCGGATGCGAGGGACAACTACAAACCACATCCACACTAGTAAAGGTAAAACCCTAGATCTAAGATATGTGGTAAAATCAGAGAAAATTAACCATGGACGAACTCGAACGTGAAGGACGAAGGTCCGAGTTTGAACTGCATGTACCCTAGCTCGGTGGTGTGCAGTAGCTACGGCGGCACGGGAAGAAGATGTCCTGCGGCGTCAAGGAAAGATTCCAGTGACCACTTTCCGACAGTTAGCGGCGAAGGGTTTGTCGGCGTCGAGCTCAAGGTGGAGCGTCGCGGCGAGGGTTTCAGAGGAGACGACCACGAGGAGAAAGGAAAGTGAACTGGAAGAGGGGACGGTGCGGTTTTTATATGTGAATGGAAATAATCATACGATGTGAATCCGATCGAATGGCCTCAATTCAGGGACTATTGCGATTCAACGGACATGATTAGATGGCAGTTGATGGATTGCACATGGCAACCGTCATAAAAGATCGTGGTCCTGACTTGGGCGGAAAACCCCAAATTTTGGACAGCTTTCGCCAAAACAGATTAACATTCGGACCGAATCTTGTGGTCAAGGACACCAGATAAAGTTTCGTTCCAGATAAATTGAGCATTTGTAACGGAACAACATAGACTGGAAGAGATAGAACAGTGGGAAAACAGGGTCCTAGGCATTTCACTCTGACAAAGAAACACAAGCACACGAGTGAATAGCTATGAGAGAAATGCATTCATATAAACATAAAATCTTTAGCTCGAAAAGAAATTCAAGAAAGAAAATTGTGGTGGCGTGACCCACCGTATATGAATTGTATGTCGGTGCAACAAACCCTGGGTCTGTTGCCTAGACTGTGCACAGGCACGGGGACAAGATTGAAGTACCAACCCAAGTCAGAATGCGAGGGACCAAGAGATTTGAAGGACTAGCATGCAGATCAGAGGGACCAAGACCAAGCCAGAGAAGCGAGATACTATCAGGAGAAGGGCCTCCTTTGCCGGGCAGGCAAGCCCAGCAAAGGGCGAGGCCACCCCCAGAAGCAGACAACCAAGGCGTCCCGATAGGGCCTGCCGGGACCCACGGAGGCAAATCACCTCACCAACCACTCCACCACGACCCACGTCGTCGATCAGTGCGGTGTCAAGCCGCAGAGTGACTAAGTGGCAGCCATTCGCCACATGGCAGCCTCTCCCTATAGGAAAAACCCACAGATGGCAGCCGTCCTGCGACATGTCAAGTGAGCAGGCGTGAAGCTGGCAAGATAGCCCGACAAGCCTTCCCTGGCAACCAACAATGTGACATAGAGCGGTGCATTTAATGCGCCCTATTAGCCCGCAGAGTTAGGTATGATAGCACGGTTTGCTATCTTATTAGTGTGTAATGACTACTTTGCCATTGTGGTAACCCCTTGATCTATAAAAGGAGGCCCATGGCAACCATAGAAGGGGTTAGAAGGTTGGATAACTCACACCCCCATACGTGCGTAGCCACTACCGCCCTGAGGCAACCCTTGCCGGGCAAGTGTACTACGCTCCACCACCACCTTTTCACCGTCAATCCACCAAAGCAGGAGTAGGGTTTTACGCCTCGCGGTGGCCTGAACCTGGGTAAAAATGTCGGTGTGATCTCTGCCGTGCTGCCACACGCTTGTCTGCTCTTTGTGCAACGCGACGTCCCCCTGCCGAACCAGCAAGGGGCCTCCTGGTCCCATAGGTGGCCGTGGTTTCCCGCGACACTGTATGACCCCGAGCGTCGCACAATTATCATGGCACCATGTTAGTCTAGTTCTTAGTTAATGTATTCACTCTTAGAAAGAATATTTCACTTTGTCGAAATTTTCAAACTCTTCGAGTGTTATGGACCCATTCCTTCTATGATGTGGAAGTGTTAGCACGGGTGCCGAGTCCAGCTTACTGCACATTTGCGAGGTCTAGGATATTGAGCTCACACCGTAACACACAGAATCTTTTCTCATCGAGAGGCTTGGTGAAATATCAGCGAGATTGTCTTCGGTCTTGACGTGATTGATGACAATATCCTCTCGAGCAACATGATCGCGAATGAAATGGTGTCTGATAGCAATATGCTTGGTGCAAGAATGCTACACTGGATTATGTGCAATTTTGATAGAACTCTCATTATCATAGTATAGAGGGATATTCTTGACCTTGATGCCATAATCCTTCAGATTCTGCTTCATCCACAATAACTGAGTGCAACAAGCGCCAACAGCAACTTATTTGGCCTTAGCCGTGGAAACAGATACACAATTATGCTTCCTTGATGACCAACATACCAAAGATCTACCGAGGAAATGACATGTCCCCGAAGTAGATTTCCTGTCAACCAAGTCACCAGCCCAATCTGAGTATGAATATCCAAAGAGATCAAACTTTGCTCCCTTAGGATACCATAAACCTAAGGTGGGGGTGTGAGCCAAATATCTCAGAATGTGCTTGAGCGCTTGGTGATGTGATTCCTTCGGTGCAGCTTAATAGCGGGCACACATGCAAACACTTAAAATGATATTAGGTCTGGATGCACATAGATAAAGAAGAGAACCAATCATATAACGATAAGCCTTCTGATCATAATCCTTACCATACACATCTGCATCCAGCTTACCATTCGTGGACATAGGAGTTTTATAGCCCTTCATTTTGGAATCTTGCATTTTGAACTTCTTCAGGCACTCTTTGAGATATTTCTCCTGAGATATGAAAATTCCATTCGCCTGTTGACAAATTTGTAGTCCGAGAAATAACTTAAGTTCGCCCATCATGGACATTTGATATTTATCGGACATCATTTTCCCGAACTCTAAGCTGCAAGCATTGTTAGTACAGCCGAAGATAATATCATCCACACAGATTTGACATACGAATAGATCATTATCAATAACACGAGTGAAAAGTGTGGGATTAGTGGATCCTGGCTTGAACCCTTTGTCGAGGAAAAACTTCTTCAATGTGTGGTAACAAGCTCGAGGGGCTTGCTTCAGCCCATATAGTGCTTTCTTTAACCTGAAAACTTTGTTAGGAAACTCAGGGTGTTCAAAGCCAGGTGGCTGTCTAACATAAACTTCCTCATCAATTTCACCATTGAGGAAAGCACTTTTCATATACATTTGATAAAGCAAGATATCATTGTAATTTGCATAAGCGAGAAGAATACGAATTGCCTCAAGGCGTGCAACAGGAGCATATGTTTCACCGAAATCAATACCTTCTACATGTGTATACCCTTGAGCAACAAGACGTACTTTGTTTCTCACCACAGTGCCATTTTCATCTTGCTTATTTCAGAAAATCCATTTTGTGCCGGTGATATTGTGCTTCTTAGGATTCAGTTTGTCAGCCAGTTCCCATACATCATTCAGTTCAAATTGCACCAACTCCTCTTGCATTGCATTCATCCAATCTAGATCATTCATGGCTTGTTCATACTTGGTAGGTTCTGCCAATGAGACAAAAGAGAAGCTGCCACAGTAGTTAGCTAAACGAGTGCATGAATGAGTTGTGGGTCAATAACCTGGATTCTCAATTTCATCGAGAATTAATGAAGGATCAACTCGATTTGCCACTCGTGGGTGAGGATTTTCATCTTGAGGATCATTATCATTTTCATCAGCATCTGCACTTGCATTGCCATTTCCTTCAGGATTGCCATTTTGTTCGGCATTACGAGTTTGATTGCCATTTGCATTCGGAGAACATTTGCTTCGGTAGTGGCTTGACGAGTTCTGCTTCGAGTCATGGGGGCATCATCATTAGACGATTTAGGAGCATTTCCTTCGACTAGCTTGACGCTCCCAATGGCCATTTGCCGAATAGCATCCGACATCAGTGGTTCATCTATCACATTTGGCAGGTGCTCCTTTTGGGAGCCGTTAGATTCATCAAACCGCACATTTACCATTTCCATAACCTTCCTATGGTGAGAGTTATAAACACGATAATTATGCGAGTCCGAGCCATAACCAAAAAGAAAACCTTCATGTGCCTTAGGTTCAAACTTGGAAGAATGATTCATATCAATAATGTAGCAAGGTGCAACAAAAACACGTTAATAAGAAACATTCGATTTCTTGCCAGTGATATGATCATATGAAGTTTTCTTAAGGAACTTGTGAAGATAAACACGATTGATAACACGACAAGCAGTGTTAATAGCATCAGCCCAGAAGCGAATGGGAGTTTTGTACTCACTGAGAACTGTTCTCGCCATTTCAATGAGAGTTTTGTTCTTTCATTCAACAACCCCATTCTGTTGGGGAGTGTATGCAGCGGAGAACTCATGAGTAATACCATTATCATCGAGAAATTCATCGATACAATTCTTTTTGAACTCGGTTCCATTGTCACTTCTAACATGCTTAATTCGCACATCATACTCATTCTGGGACTTCTTAGCGAAGCTTTTGAAGATATCTTGGGTGCAGGTTTTGTCTTCGAGAAAGAACACCCAAGTGTATCGAGAGAAATCATCAACAATAACTAGACCATAATGACTGCCACCAAAACTTGCATAATTTTGAGGACCGAATAAATCCATATGAAGAATTTCAAGAGGTCTTGTCGTGGTCATAACAGTCTTTGATGATTGATGTTTCTTAGCCAATTTACCATCCTCACATGCAGCACAAAGATGTTCATTGTCGAATTTTACATCAGGAATGCCATGAAGATGATTTTTCTTCACCAAGGTCTGCAAATTCCTCATACCTGCATGACCAAGTCTTCAGTGCCACAGCAAACCTTCGGTTGCCTTTGCAAGCAAACAAGTTTGGACTAAGGGACCCTTAGAGAAATCCACAATATAAAGATCACCTTTTCTAATTCCCTCAAAGACGAAGGTATTGTCAGAGGCCATGAAGACAATGCATTTGGATATGGAAAATAGAACTAGCATGCCTAGATCACATAGCTTGCCAACTGACATAAGATTGAATCCAAGAGACTGAACAAGTAAAACATCATCAATGGACTTGTCTCTCGGTATAGCAATTTTACCTAACCCAATTACCTTTCCTTTGTTGTTGTCGCCAAAAGTGATATACTTTAATGCAGAAGCAGTTAAGTTGGGGTCGACAAACAATGACTTGTCTCCGGTCATATGACTAGTGCATCCACTATCCATTATCCATTCGGTACACCCGTAGACAAATTACTGTAGAAGAATTAGGCTTTCTTAACCACCCACATCTTTGCAGAGTGGCTTCAAAATAGTAGGGCGAGTAGGATATGATTTCTTTCGGTAAACATAGTTTTTGCTCGATGAAGTGTGAGCATAGTTGAACAAATAAGCATTGAAATTCCTTCCAGATGAATGAGCATAATGATAGTATAAGTATGCATATATTCATTATGTCGAACTCTTTCTGCTAGCATGGTTAGATGAGTAGTAATAGGCAAATTATCGATAGTTTTCTTAGGTACCAAATTGCTTTCTTTGGGGGGGGGGGCATTTCTGCTATTTGGTCCAACATAGCAAGCAACAGCCTCACCATGTTGATTTTTGAACAGCTTATAGTTGTCTAGTGAATCATCATTAGGACATTCAAGGATGGGAGAGCTATATCCCAAAAGTAATGCTGGATCGAGCATTTTGCTTTTTGCAGGCACCCACACAGTGCGAGGATATTGATGAGGTTCCCAGTATGAACCATCTTCATTCAGTTTCCTTTCGAAACCGATACCTTCCTTCCTGGGATTTTTGTGAAGAATAGATTTCTTCAGAACGTCACAAAGGGTTTGATGCCCTTTGAGAGATTTTGCTACTTCTTGAGCTTGCGTTGGTTTTTCCCTTGAAGAGGAAAGGGTGATGCTGCAAAGTAGAGATAAGTATTTCCCTCAGTATGAGAACCAAGGTATCAATCCAGTAGGAGACAATGCACAAATCACCTAGCACCTGCACAAAAAAATCAAACAACTTGCACGCAACTCGATAAAAGAGGTTGGCAATCCCTTCACGGTTACTTGCAAAAGTGAGATCTGATAGAGATAGATGAAAATAGACAAACGGTAAAGTAAATATTTTTGGTATTTTTGGTTTATGAAAGGAAAGTAAAAGATTGCAAAATAGTAGATCGCAAACTTATATGATGGAAAATAGACCCGAGGGCCATAGGTTTCACTAGAGGCTTCTCTCAAGATATCAAATAATATGGTGGGTGAACAAATTACTGTCGAGCAAATGCTAGAAGAGCGCATAGTTATGACGATATATAAGGCAATGATTATGAAATATAGGCATCACGTCCATGTCAAGTAGACCGAAACGATTCTGCATCTACTACTATTACTCCACACATCGACCGACTCCTCCCTGCATCTAGAGTATTAAGTTCATGAAGAACAGAGTAACGCATTAAGTAAGATGACATGATGTAGAGGAATTAAATCAAGCAATATGATGAAAACCCCATCTTTTTATCCTCGATGGCAACAATACAATACGTGCCTTGCTGCCCCTACTGTCACTAGGAAAGGACACCGCAAGATTAAACCCAAAGCTAAGCACTTCTCCCATTGCAAGAAAGATCAATCTAGTTGGCCAAACTAAACCGATAGTTCGAAGAGAATTACAAAGATATCAAATCATGCATATAAGAATTCAGAGAAGTTTCAAATAATATTCATAGATAAACTGATCATAAATCCACAATTCATCGGATCTCGACAAACACACCGCAAAAGAATATTACATCGGTTAGATCTCCAAGAACATCGAGGAGAACATGGTATTGAGAATCAAAGAGAGAGAAGAAGCCATCTAGCTACTAGCTATGGACCTGTATGTCTGAGGTAAACTACTCACGCTTCATCAGAAGGGCAATAGGATTGATGTAGAAGCCCTCCGTGATTGAATCCCCCTCCGGCAGGGTGCCGGAAAAGGCCCCTAGATGGGATCTCACGGGTAGAGAAGGTTGCGGCGGCGGAAAAGTGTTTTCGTGGATGCTTCTGGTGGTTTGGGAATATATATGTGAATATATAGGCGAAAGAATTAGGTCAGGGGAGTCACGGGGGGGCACAAGGCAGGGGCGCGTGCTCCACCCTTGTGGCAGCCTCGTGGCTCCTCCGACTTCATCTGCAAGTCTCGTGGGTGTCTTCTGGTCCAAGAAAAATCATCGCGAAGGTTTTATTCCGTTTGGACTCCGTTCCGTTTGGTATTCCTTTTCCGTGAAGCTAAAAAACAAGGAAAAAAACAGAAACTGGCACTGGGCTCTAGGTTAATAGGTTAGTCCCAAAAATAATATAAAATAGCATATTAATGCATATAAAACATCCAAAACAGATAATATAAAGCATGGAACAATAAAAAAATATAGATACGTTGGAGACGTATCAAGCATCCCCAAGCTTAATTCCTGCTCATCCTTGAGTAGGTAAATGATAAAAACAGAATTTTTGATGTGGAATGCTACCTAACATATTTATCCATGTAATTTTCTTTATTGTGGCATGAATGTTCAGATCCATAAGATTCAAAACAAAAGTTTAATATTGACATAAAAACAATAATACTTCAAGCATACCAATAAAGCAATTATGTCTTCTCAAAATAGCATGGCCAAAGAAAGCTTATCCCTACAAAACCATATAGTCTGGTTATGATCCATCTTCATCACACAAAATATTCAAATCATGCGCAACCCCGATGACAATCCAAGCAATTGTTTCATAATTTTGATGTTCTCGAACTTTTTCAACTTTCACGCAATACATGAGTGTGAGACATGGACATAGCACTATATGTGGAATATGGTGGTTGTGGAGAAGACAAAAAGAATGAGATAGTCTCACATCAACTAGGCGTATCAAAGGGCTATGGAGATGCCCATCAATAGATATCAATGTGAGTGAGTAGGGACTGCCATGCAACGGATGCACTAGAGCTATAAGTTTATGAAAGCTCAAAAAGGAACTAAGTGGGTGTGCATCCAACTCGCTTGCTCACGAAGACCTAGGGCAATTTGAGGAAGCCCATCATTGGAATATACAAGCCAAGTTCTATAATGAAAAATTCCCACTAGTATATGAAAGTGACAACATAGGTCATGGTGCTACTTTGAAGCACAAGTGTGGTAAAAAGATAGTAACATTGCCCCTTCTCTCTTTTCTCTCATTTTTTTATTTGGGCCTTCTCTCTCTTTTTTTGCCTCTTTTTTTTGTCCGAAGTCTAATCCCGACTTGTGGGGGAATCATAATCTCCATCATCCTTTCCTCACATGGGACAATGCTCTAATAATGAAGATCATCACACTTTTATTCACTTACAACTCAAGAATTACAACTCGATACTTAGAACAAAATATGACTCTATATGAATGCCTCCAGCTGTGTACTGGGATGTGCAATGAATCAAGAGTGACATGTATGAAAGAATTATGAACGGTGGCTTTGCCACAAATACGATGTCAACTGCATGATCATGCAAAGCAATATGACAATGATGAAGCATGTCATAATAAACGAAACGGTGGAAAGTTGCATGGCAATATATCTCGGAATGGCTATGGAAATGCCATAATAGGTAGGTATGGTGGCTATTTTGAGGAAGGTATATGGTGGGTGTATGGTACCGGCGAAAGTTGCGTCGTACTAGAGAGGCTAGCAATGGTGGAAGGGTGAGAGTGCGTATAATCCATGGACTCAACATTAGTCATAAATAACTCACATACTTATTGCAAAAATCTATTAGTTATCGAAACGAAGTACTACACGCATGCTCCTAGGGGGTTAGATTGGTAGGAAAAGACCATCGCTCGTCCCCGACCGCCACTCATAAGGAAGACAATCAATAAATAAATCATGCTCTGACTTCATTACATAACGGTTCACCATACATGCATGCTACGGGAATCACAAACTTTAACACAATTATTTCTACAATACACAATTACTCACTAGCATGACTCTAATATCACCATATTTATATCTCAAAACAATCATAAGGAATCAAACTTCTCATAGTATTCAATGCACTTTATATGAAAGTTTTTATTATACCCCTCTTGGATGTCTATCATATTAGGACTAAATTTATAACCAAAGCAAATTACCATGTTGTTTAGAGGCTCTCAAAATAATATAAGTGAAGCATGAGAGTTCAATAATTGCTATAAAATAAAGCCACCGCCGTGCTCTAAAAATATATAAGTGAAGCACTAGAGCAAAATTGCCTAGCTCAAAAGATATAAGTGAAGCACATAGAGCATTCTAATAAATCACGATTCATGCATGTCCCTCTCAAAAGGTGTGTACAAAAAGGATGATTGTGGAAAACTAAAAAGCAAAAACTCAAATCATACAAGACGCCCCAAGCAAAACACATATCATGTGGTGAATAAAAATATAGCCTCAAGTAAAGTTACCGACAGACGAAGACGAAAGAGGGGATGCCTTCCGGGGCATCCCCAAACTTAGGCTCTTGGTTGTACTTGAATATTACCTTGGGGTGCCTTGGGCATCCCCAAGCTTAGGCTCTTGCCACTCCTTATTACATAGTCCATCAAATCCTTACCCAAAACTTGAAAACTTCACAACACAAAACTCAACAGAAAATCCCATAAGCTCCGTTAGTATAAGAAAATAAATCACCACTTTTGGTAATGTTGTGAACTCATTCTTTATTTATATTGGTGTAATATCTACTGTATTCCAACTTTTCCATGGTTCATACCCCCCGATACTACCCATAGATTCATCAAAATAAGCAAACAACACAAAGAAAACAAAATCTGTCAAAAACAGAACAGTCTGTAGCAATCTGTAAACTTCGAATACTTCTGTAACTCCAAAAATTCTGAAAAATTAGGACAACAGGGGCAATTTGTTTATCAATCTTCTGCAAAAAGGATCAGTATTTTATCGCGCTTCTGTGATTTTTAATAATTTTGGGACTGAGCGCAAAAGTTTCTTTTTCCAGCAAGATCAAATCAACTATCACCGCAAGCTATCCCAAAGGTCTTACTTGGCACAAACACTAATTATAACACTAAAACACAATTACTATAGAGGTAATAATGTGTAATTTATTCAAGAATAGTAGCAAAACAAAAAACACAAAAATAAAATTGGGTTGCCTCCCAACAAGCGCTATTGTTTAACGCCCCTAGCTAGGCATAAAAACATGAATAGATCTAGGTATTGTCGTCTTTGGTATGCAAACCATAAGTAGCTCTTATAATAGATTCATATGGCAATTTAATTTTCTTTCTAGGAAAGTGTTCCATGCCCTTCCTTAACGAAAACTGAAATCCACTGTTTCCTTCTTTCATATCAATAATTGCACCAATCGTTCTAAGGAAAGGTCTACCAAGAATAATAGGACATGTAGGATTGCATCTATATCAAGAATAATGAAATCTACGGGCACATAATTCCTATTAACGGAAATTGAAATCCAATGTTTCCTTCTTTCATATCAATAATTGCACCAATCGCTCTAAGGAAAGGTCTACCAAGAATAATAGGACATGTAGGATTGCAATCTATATTAAGAACAATGAAATCTATGGGCACATAATTCCTATTTGCAACAATAAGAACATCATTAATCCTTCCCATAGATTTCTTAATAGTGGAATTCGCAAGATGCAAATTTAAAGAACAATCATCAAATTCACGGAAACCTAACACATCACATAAAGTTTTTGGAATCGTGGAAACGCTAGCACCCAAATCACACAAAGCATGGCACTCATAATCTTTAATCTTAATCTTAATAGTAGGTTCCCACTCATCATAAAGTTTTCTAGGGATAGAAACTTCCAATTCAAGCTTTTCTTCAAAAGATTGCCTCATCGCATCAACGATATGTTTAGTAAAACTTTGTTTTGATTATAAGCATGAGGAGAATTCAACATGGATTGCAACAAGGAAATACAATCTATTAAAGAACAATTATCATAATTAAATTCCTTGAAATCCAAAAGAGTGGGTTCATTGCTACTTAAAGTTTTAACCTCTCCAATACCACTTTTATCAATTTTTGCATCAAGATCTAAAAACTCTGAATCATTGGGACGCCTTTTAACTAAAGTTGGCTCATCTCCAGTCCCATCTTTATCAAGATTTATATTGGAAAACAAAGATTCAATAGGAGTCACATCAATCACTTTAAGATCTTCATCATTATTTAAAGACTCTGGTTTAGCCGCCATCTTATTTACTGGTAGCTTGTTTATCAGAAATTTGGCTTACTAAATTTTCAAGATGAGCAAACTGAGATTTCAAACCATAAAATTCCTTAAACATATCATCGAGCTCTTTATTCATGTACTCCATAAAACTTTTCTACTCCTTAAGCTCGTTTCTAAAGAAACTATTATGCTCAAATTGTAAAGACATGAAGCTCCTAACATTATTCTCAATTTCTTCCAACCTCCTAAAGTGAGGATCAACGTTCTCTGGTTGAGCCATAAAGGCAGGCAAGCACACCAACACACGGGCAAACAAAAAGCAAATGTAGAGGACGAACGAAAGAATGGCGAAAGAAAAGGCAAATCTTTTCGAAAATCTTTTTAGAAGTGGGGGAGAGGAAAACGAGAGGCGAATGGCGAATAATGTAATGCAAGAGATGAGAGTTTATGATGGGTACTTGGTATGTCTTGACTTGGCATAGATCTCCCAGGCAACGGCGCCAAAAATTCTTCCTGCTACTTCTTGAGCTTGCGTTGGTTTCTCCCTTGAAGAGGAAAGGGTGATGCAGCAAAGTAGAGATAAGTATTTCCCTCAGTTTGAGAACCAAGGTATCAATCCAGTAGGAGACAACGCACAAATCACCTAGCACCTACAAAAATAATCAAACAACTTGCACCCAATGCGATAAAGGGGTTGTTAATCCCTTCACGGTTACTTGCAAAAGTGAGATCTGATGGAGATAGATGAAAATAAACAAACGATAAAGTAAATATTTTTGGTGTTCTTGGTTTATGGAACGGAAAGTAAAAGATTGCAAAATAGTAGATCGCAAACTTATATGATGGAAAATAGACCTGGGGGCCATAGGTTTCACTAGAGGCTTCTCTCAAGATAGCAAATAATACGGTGGGTGTAGAAATTACTGTCAAGCAATTGATAGAAGAGCGCATAGTTATGATGATATCTAAGACAATGATTATGAAATATAGGCATCACGTCCGTGTCAAGTAGACCGAAACGATTCTGCATCTACTACTATTACTCCACACATCGACCGACTCCTGCCTGCATCTAGAGTATTAAGTTCATGAAGAACAGAGTAACGCATTAAGTAAGATGACATGATGTAGAGGAATTAACTCAAGCAATATGATGAAAGCCCCATCTTTTTATCCTCGATGGCAACAATACAATACGTGCCTTGCTGCCCCTACTGTCACTAGGAAAGGACACCGCAAGATTGAACCCAAAGCTAAGCACTTCTCTCATTGCAAGAAAGATCAATCTAGTTAGTTCGAAGAGAATTACTAAGATAACAAATCATGCATATAAGAATTCAGAGAAGATTCAAATAATACTCATAGATAAACTGTCATAAATCCACAATTCATCGGATCTCGACAAACACACCGCAAAAGAATATTACATCGGATAAATCTCCAAGAACATCGAGGAGAACATGGTATTGATAACCAAAGAGATAGAAGAAGCCATCTAGATACTAGCTATGGACCCGTAGGTCTGAGGTAAACTACTCACGCTTCATCGGAAGGGCAATAGGGTTGATGTAGAAGCCCTCCATGATCGAATCCCCCTTCGGCAGGGTGCCGGAAAAGGCCCCTAGATGGGATCTCACTGGTACAGAAGGTTGCGGCGGTGAAAAAGTGTTTTCGTGGATGCTTCTCGTGTTTTGGGAATATATGTGAATATATATAGGCGAAAGAATTAGGTCAGGGGAGTCACTGGGGGCCACAAGGCAAGGGACGCGCCCTACCCCCCCCCCCCCCGGGCGCGCCCTCCACCCTTGTGGCCGCCTCGTGGCTCCTCCGACTTCATCTCCAAGTCTCCTGGGTGTCTTCTGGTCCAAGAAAAATCATCGCGAAGGTTTTATTCCGTTTGGACTCCGTTTGGTATTCCTTTTCCGTGAAGCTAAAAACATGGAAAAAAACAGAAGCTGGCACTGGGCTCTAGGTTAATAGGTTAGTCCCAAAAATAATAGGAGTATAAAATAGCATATTAATGCATATAAAATATCCAAAACAGATAATATAATAGCATGGAACAATAAAAAAATTATAGATACGTTGGAGACATATCAGATTTGAACATTCCCCTCTGAAAAAGATCCTTCAACCTAGCATTTTCATCAGAAACAAACCCATTTTCCATGAACGAGGGGTTAGCACTAACAGATGATTCAGCATTTGATTCAACATTGGTTCGTTCAAGGCATTTCAAGCAGGGTGGAACAAACACTTTAGGTTTCTCCTTAAGTTGTTGGGTGAGAAGAGAATTTTCCCTGATCAAATCCTCATGAGCCTCTCTCAGCGCCTCGAGTTCCTATTTCCTTTTTAGGTAATCATAGGTCAATCTTTCGTGGTCAGCTGAGAGAAAGTCATGACGAGTTGATAGTTCATCCATTCGTGACTTGAGAGTGGAATACTCTTCGGTCAACGACTGATTTTTCTCCATCTCCTCAACCAATAACCCTTTAGATTTGTTGAGGGTTTTCTCAATTTTCTCAAGAGAGTTTTGTTCATTCTTGGCAATTTTGATCAGTTTAGCATGGTCATCCTCATCAGAAGAATATGGGTCACTAGAGTGAACCTTGTGATGTTAGGAGGATACCTTTTCTTTCGAGGCTTTAGCCATGAAGTAGTAGGTAGGAGATTCATCTTCACTTGACGAGTTCCTGAAGAAGTTTGTTGCAGAAGAAGAGGCATATGCTATGCCAGCCATGCCGGAGTCAGAATCTTCATCGGATTCATCTTCTTCTTCAGAGGCAGACAATTCTTCTTCATCAGAATTAATCTCCTTGCCGATGTACGCCTTGGCCTTGCGCGAGTTATTCTTGCGATTGGACGAGGACTTGGAGGAATTCCTTGATGAAGATCTTGACGAAGATTTTGAAGTGGAGTTGTGCTTCTTCTTGAAGAATTTCTTCGTTTTCTTCTCTTCATCGGAGTCGTAGTTCTTGCTCTTGCTTTTGCCTCGATAGTTGCCAGAATCATATCTTCCACTTGCACAGATTTTAGCTTCCCAAAGAGGGCAATCCGAAATGAAATGTCCAGGCTTTTTGCACTTGAAGCAGGTGTATTCTCCCATAGGCTTTGACGAAGATTTTGAACTGCCAGAGTTGCTCGAACCTTTCTTCTGGAACTGGCTCTTCATGTGAAGACGCTAGAATCTTTTCGTGATTAGTGCAAGATCTCTGCTGAGCTTTTCTGGGTCATCTGAATCTTCTTCGGCATTTCCATCGGAGGACGAATCAGCCACAACCTTGAGAGCATGTTTTTTGCGTTGCCTTGAGCCATACAGATCTCTCTTCTCTTCTTCTTGTTCCTCGTGGATGTTCAGTCTTTCCATGATATCAGGAGAGTCGAGAGATTTGGAATCAGCTCCTTCAAGAATCATCGGGACAAGTGTGTCGAATGAACTGTCAAGCGATTAGAGTAGTTTCTTCACAATTTCATGGTCAGTGATGTCTTTTGCGCTGAGACCTTGAAGCTCATTTGCTATGTCACTCAGACGGTTGCTACCTCTTGAGCACTGCGTTGGTTTTCCCTTCTAGAGGAAAGGGTGATGCAGTAAAGTAGCGTAAGTATTACCCTCAGTTTTTGAGAACCAAGGTATCAATCCAGTAGGAGATCACGCACAAGTCCCGCGCACCTACACAAACAAATAAGAACCTCGCAACCAACGCAAAAAAGGGGTTGTCAATCCCTTCACGGTCACTTACAAGAGTGAGATATGATAAGATAATATTTTTGGTATTTTTATGATAAAGATGCAAAGTAAAATAAACGGCAATAAAAATAGCTAAGTGTTGGAAGATTAATATGATGGAGAATAGACCCGGGGGCCATAGGTTTCACTAGTGGCTTCTCTCAAGAGCATAAGTATTACGGTGGGTGAACAAATTACTGTTGAGCAATTGATAGAATTGAGCATAGTTATGAGAATATCTAGGTATGATCATGTATATAGGCATCACGTCCGTAACAAGTAGACCGAAATGATTCTGCATCTACTACTATTACTCCACACATCGACCGCTATCCAGCATGCATCTAGAGTATTAAGTTCATAAGAACGGAGTAACGCTTTAAGCAAGATGACATGATGTAGAGGGATAAACTCATGCAATATGATATAAACCCCATCTTGTTATCCTCGATGGCAACAATACAATACATGCCTTGCTGCCCCTGCTGTCACTGGGAAAGGACACCGCAAGATTGAACCCAAAGCTAAGCACTTCTCCCATTGCAAGAAAGATCAATCTAGTAGGCCAAACCAAACTGATAATTCGAAGAGACTTGCAAAGATAACCAATCATACATAAAAGAATTCAGAGAAGATTCAAATATTTTTCATAGATAATCTTTATCATAAACCCACAATTCATCGGTCTCGACAAACAAACCGCAAAAGAAGAGTTACATCAAATAGATCTCCAAGAGAATCAAGGAGAACTTTGTATTGAGATCCAAATAGAGAGAAGAAGCCATCTAGCTAATAACTATGGACCTGAAGGTCTGAGGTAAACTACTCACACATCATCGGAGAGGCTATGGTGTTGATGTAGAAGCCCTCCGTGATCAATGCCCCCTCCGGCAGGATGCCGGAAAAGGCCCCAAGATGGGATCTCACAGGTACAGAAGGTTGCGGCGGTGGAACTAGGTTTTCGTGGATGCCTCTGATGGTTTGGGGGTACGTAGGTATATATAGGAGGAAGAAGTACGTCGGTGGAGCAACGTGGGCCCCACAAGGGTGGAGGGCGCGCCTGGGGGGGTAGGCGCGCCCCCCGCCTCATGCTCTCCACGTTGATTGCTTTACGTAGACTCCAAGTTCTCTGGATCACGTTTGTTTCGAAAATCACGTTCCCGAAGGTTTCATTCCGTTTGGACTCCGTTTGATATTCTTTTTCTGCGAAACACTGAAATAGGCAAACAAACAGCAATTTCGGTTGGGCCTCCGGTTAATAGGTTAGTCCCAAAAATAATAAAAAAGTGTATAATAAAGCCCATTAAACTTCCAAAACAGAATATAATATAGCATGGAACAATCAAAAATTATAGATACGTTGGAGACGTATCAAGCATCCCCAAGCTTAATTCCTGCTCGTCCTCGAGTAGGTAAATGATAAAAACAGAATTTTTGATGTGGAATGCTTCTTAGCATAATTTGCAATGTAATTCTCTTAATTGTGGTATGAATGTTTAGATCCGAAAGATTCAAGACAAAAGTTTAATATTGACATAAAAATAATAATACTTCAAGCATACTAACTAAGCAATTATGTCTTCTCAAAATAACATGGCCAAAGAAAGTTATCCCTACAAAATCATATAGTCTGGCTATGCTCTATCTTCATCACACAAAGTATTTAATCATGCACAACCCCGATGACAAGCCAAGAAATTGTTTCATACTTTTGGTGTTCTCAAACTTTTCAATCTTCACGCAATACATGAGCGTGAGCCATGGACATAGCACTATATGTGAAATAGAATGGTGGTTGTCGAGAAGACAAAAAGGAGAAGATAGTCTCACATCGACTAGGCGTATCAACGGGCTATGGAGATGCCCATTAATAGATATCAATGTGAATGAGTAGGGATTGCCATGCAACGGATGCACTAGAGCTATAAGTATATGAAAGCTCAACAAAAGAAACTAAATGGGTGTGCATCCAACTCGCTTGCTCACCAAGACCTAGGGCATTTTGAGGAAGCCCATCATTGGAATATACAAGCCAAGTTCTATAATGAAAAATTCCCACTAGTATATGAAAAGTGATAACATAGGAGACTCTCTATCATGAAGATCATGGTGCCACTTTGAAGCACAAGTGTGGTAAGAGGATAGTAGCATTGTCCCTTCTCTCTTTTTCTCTCATTTTTTTTGTTTGGCCTTTTCTCTTTTTTTATGGCTTTTTTTAGTCCGGAGTCTCATCCCGACTTATGGGGGAATCATAGTCTCCATCATCCTTTCCTCAGTTGGGACAATGCTCTAATAATGATGATCATCACACTTTTATTTTCTTTACGACTCAAGAATTACAACTCAAAACTTAGAACAAAATATGACTCTATGTGGATGCCTCCGGCGGTGTACCGGGATATGCAATGAATCAAGAGTGACATGTATGTAAGAATTATGAACGGTGGCTTTCCCACAAATACGATGTCAACTACATGATCATGCAAAGCAATATGACAATGATGAAGCGTGTCATAGTAGACGGAATGGTGGTAAGTTGCATGGCAATATATCTCGGAATGGCTATGGAAATGCCATGATAGGTAGGTATGGTGGCTGTTTTGAGGAAGGTATATGGTGGGTGTATGATACCAGCGAAAAGTGTGCGGTATTAGAGAGGCTAGCAATGGTGGACGGATGAGAGTGCGTATAATCCATGGACTCAACATTAGTCATAAAGAACTCATATACTTGTTGCAAAAATCTACAAGTTATTAAAGCAAAGTATTACGCGCATGCTCCTAGGGGGATAGATTGGTAGGAAAAGACCATCGCTCATCCCCGACCGCCACTCATAAGGAAGACAGTCAATAAATAAATCATGCTCCGACTTCATCACATAACGGTTCACCATACGTGCATGCTACGGGAATCACAAACTTTAACACAAGTATTTCTCAAATTCACAACTACTCAATTAGCATGACTCTAATATCACCATCTTCATATCTCAAAACAATTATCAAGCATCAAACTTCTCATAGTATTCATCACACTCTTAAGAATTTTTTTACTAATCTTAGATGCCTATCATAATTAAAGCAAATTACCATGTTGTTTTGTAGGACTCTCAAAATAATATAAGTGAAGCATGAGAGAACAATAGTTTCTATAAAACAAATCCACCACCATGCTCTAAAAGATATAAGTGAAGCACTAGAGCAAAAACTATATAGCTCAAAAGATATAAGTGAAGCACATAGAGTATTCTAATAAATTCTGAATCATGTGTGTGTCTCTCAAAAGGTGTGTATGTGGCACCCCGGCTCAGAGCGACCGGTTTACCCTGCATTGCCAGCCTAGAGATCATGTCTTCTGGCAACACACAACATATTGGTACAGAAAACAACCGCTTTATTGATGCTAGCGGAACAGAGTTCATATTACAACAGTGGTCGAGGCCAAGCGGCACACTCGGTGCGGCGGAACAATATGTACATTATTTAGTGAACATAAAGGGGCCTCGACTCGAACAACTACGTGGCAGCGGAATAACGTCGTAGCGGAAGCTCCATATCACAGGGACACTGATGTGGACACGATCTAGACTCGAACAGCGCTCCTGTCCAACGAGACTTTCCTGAAATCTGGCATGACACGCCAGGTCAGTACATTGAATGTACTTGCAAGCTCACAACAAGCATAATCATAATGACAAACAATATCATGATATTTAACCAATTATTAATAATGCAACATTATATGTCAACATGCTGTGATCAAGCCCGAACGTCCCTCAGGACAGCTTACCAACTATGATCATCTCTGGACCACAAACACACCACCATAGTGGTCTTTCTCAAGAACAACTCGTGATCCTTACGGCGATCACAACCACAACCATCATTTGGTCCCAAATACCTCGATGGCCTTTCTGCCATCCATTGACAATGCAAAGTTCATAGCTTAGTGTGCAATTTTTTTATTAAACGTGGACTCATGGTGGGACCTAGTACAAGGTGTCCGTGACCGTGGACTCGGCTATCGATAGATTATACACTCTGCAGAGGTAGCACACTGTACCCACACCATGGAACCCATGGCCTCGCATTCCCATTCGGGTGGACCAACGGCATTCCGACAAAACCCCTCCATTGCCACAGCACTCTCCCGGCCACTCCGACCCAAATCCCCAACGGGCTGGTCCTGGGTGGCCCGTGTCTACCAAAGACACCCCGACCACCGTCGTGGTCAAAACACTCCCACTCGGGGACTCGGTACCATAATCTCATCAACGAGCACACAAGATTATGTGTGCTTACCGGGCCAGGGCAAGCACGACATAATCTTCCCTAGATGGAGGCACCGACCAGAGGCCGTGTCAATGGACCGAATCAAGGCCTCCCACAAGGCAAATGTGGTTGCACTGGAAAGAAACTCGATTCAGCGGCACTATGACCCAGTCAAAGGTATATTCAAGTTGAATTATATTCAGGATTAATCTTTAAACTAAAAATGACCGGTGTCATAGCATGCCATGAAATGCAAAACAACACATGCATCACATATTGATAAAAATGACCGACGTCATCCATATGCACGCCAAGCATGAACGTCAACAACTCATATTACTCTACTTGCTCAAAATGACTCACAACTTAACCAAAATATTTTGCAACAAGTTTTATTAATTTCCTACGCAAGAAAGTAACTCCGATAAATCTTTCATATGCTTGATCAAAAAAATATCATTATCAACTACTCTTAATTTTTTTATCACTAAGTTGGGTTCAAACATTCTGTAAGACCAGTAATATGATTAAACAAGTATTTAACAGAATACTTTCTAACAAATTTTTATCAATTTAAGAATGCAAACACAAAGCTTTACATAATTACTAACATGCATAACAAAATAATTTCTAACATCACCTCAAATAAATTTTAACTTGCTTTACTAGTTTCAACTATTCTGTAAATCAAGCATAACAACTGACCAATACTTAACAGAATATAAATAATTCAATACTTATTTACATGCATGGGTTAATCATTTCATTTAAGTGAGAAAATCACAAATATTGAAATGGCATCATAAAAATGTTGTTGTGGCTTGCCTTAGTGCAGATGAGGTTCACAAGCCTCCTAGTGATCCTCAAGACAAGCCTCACCTTCTGAAAATAATTTTAAACACAAAAAGAGAATATCAAGAACACTTTTGAAATTCACCAGAAATTCTAAACAGCTCAGAAAAATCTTATCTTTGGTGAGCTGTTAGATTTCCTTTCAAAGAACACAATGCAAAAAGAATCATCTCATTTGGACTTATGGTTAAAAAGTTAAAATTGTTTGAAGCTCTCTGGAATATAAATGATTTTGAATAAAAAGAAACAGCTGGGGGGTGACGTCGAAGGCGTAAAGCCCAGGGGCGCCACCACTCATACCGCTTCGCGCGCGTACTGAGTGGCTGACTAGCGGGCCCTGCTAGTCGGGTGGGGGAAGAGGGAGAGAGAAACAGAGACGGCCGCGGCTTCGCCGGAGCTCTCGTCGGCGACGAGGGCTCTTTGGCCAAAACGAGAGGGAGGGATGGCAAGAGGAGGTCGAGGCGCACCTGCCCGTACCCGTAGCGTGGCTAGAGGTGGTCGGACGGCGTCGGAATCTAGCTCGCGAGCGGAGGCAGAACGAGGAGGTCGTCGGAGTTGAGGAAGACGGCGAGCAGAGGCCGCTCCAGAGGCTCCAAGCGGGTGAGATGGCCTCACCGGAGAGAGGAGGAGGCCCTGGAGAGGTCGCCCAGGCCTGGGAGGGGCTGGAGCTGCCGTGGCGACCAGAGGGGATCGCCGGCGAGCTCGAGCTCGGGGACGGCGGCCCGAGGCCTGCTCGGCCGGGCTACGGCTTCCTACTCGACCGTGGAGTGTGTGTGAGTGCTGGAGGATGCTCAAGAAGGTTGGGGGTGGCTCTATTTATAGGCGAGCGGCGAGGGTGCTTCGGGCTCCGCCGGTGGACACCTGTCCACGGAGCCCGGCGACGAGCGGCATCAGTGAGAGGGGGAGAAGGCGACGGAGGTCACGCGGCCACTGTGGGTGATCGGAGATGAGCACAGGATCAAGGGGGATGACGACGAGCACAGTGCGCCCGCACTGCTGGGCTGGCCGGACCTTGCCCGTGCTCGCTGCGGCGAGCTCCGGCGTCGGCGAGTGCCAGGGTGGAGTTAATGGTGTCGAGACGATGATGGTGGCGAGCTTTGGCTAGGTTTGGCAGGCGGGGAAGCGAGCACGCGAGCAACAGAGGCTCGGGCGCGTCGCAGAGCGCGCCGGCTGCATGCCAGCACGCCTGGACGAACGCGGTCACCGCCTGAACTATGACATCAGGTCGATCTAAGCGTAAACTTGATGTCTGGCAGGTTGTTCGTGGTAGTTTAGAGTGTTACCACGATTTGGTTTGGATCCAGGTGCAGTAGAGAAAATTTTACAAGTCTGGTAAGTTTTTGGACAGTAACTTTGTGATGTTACTTTGGTCAAATGGCTGGGAGTTTGGGGCTGTGCTTTGGAGGCTAGTAATAAGTTACTAAGGTAAAGATGCACAAGAAAGATCAGGTCAAATGGAGCAAGTAAATGGTAGTTGCTGTAGAAACCACCATTTCTATCCAGAACAGAAAAGATTTTCTGTAGCAAAAATATTCCAAAAAGTGATGAAATATTTTTGCTCAGGGAGGTGCCCTAGGGTCTCTAGAATATTTGTGAATTATCTCAGAATTTTTTGAGCCATAAAAATTAGGGTTGCTTTGGAGCAAATAGATTTGGCTTAGGGTTTTTGAGAGAAAATGAATATTTTTCATTTAAGAAAAATATTCCAAAGGTTATTTTGTGGTGGATCAGAAGTGAAGAGATGGTTTGGGAGAGAAGTGAACACTTGGGTGAAAGCCAAGGATGCCCAAGTGTTTAAGTCCAAATGAAAAGATTCAGAAACTCCAAGTTTCAAAAACTTTCAAATGAAATTTCAAGCAAATAAGAAAGGGCAAAAACCAGGCTGTCACAAACCTCCCCCACTTAGAATGAATCTCGTCCTCGAGATTCGGTTGCTTGGGAAAACCACTATGGATACTGACTCTTAAGGAACTCTTCCTGCTCCCAAGTTGCTTCTGACTCGGTGTGATGCTCCCACTGAACTTTGAAAAAAATTCTGACTTTGCTGCGAGTGACCCTTTCCACTTGATCCAAAATTTTGGACGGTCTTTCTTCATAAGTTAAGTCCTTTGCCAATTCTATCTCAGCCATTGCAGTCCTTTTCTCAGGCGGGGATATGCATCGTCTCAATTGCGAAACATGGAACACATTGTGTATTTCTGACAACTCTGGGGGTAGTTCTAGTTGGTATGCAACCGTACCCACTCGAGACATAATTGGGAATGGACCAATGAATCTGGGTGCCAGCTTTCCACGAGTCTGAAATCGCGTAACTGCTTTCATAGGAGTGACTCGGAGGTACACATGTTCTCCGGGTTCAAAACTGACCTGCCGGTGCTTTGCATCATAATAACTCTTCTGACGGGATTTGGCCAATTGCAGTCGGTCCCTGATTTCCCTGACTTGTTTCCCGGCTTCCATCATGAGATCGGATCCGAAGATATGGCTATCTCCAGCTTGAGACCAATTTAGAGGAGTGCGGCACTTACGACCATATAGAGCTTCATAGGGTGACATCTTTAGACTGGTCTGGAAACTGTTGTTATACGAGAACTCGGCGTATGGCAAGCAATCTTACCAGTTCGCCCCGTTGGCTAGCACACTGGGTCGCAACATATCTTTGAGTATTTGATTTACTCGCTCTGTCTGACCGTCCATCTGGGGGTGATAAGCGGTACTATATTTTAGTGTTGTCCCCAAGGCTTGATGGAGGCGGGACCAGAAAGCGGAGGTAAACAAAGAACCTCGGTCGGAAGTGATAGTCCGGGGTACTCCATGCAGACTGACGATTCTGGATACATACAGTTGCGCCAGTTCATTTGCTCTGTATCTGGTGCTGACCGGGATGAAATGAGCAACCTTGGTTAGGGTGTCTACTATAACCCAGATTGCGTCTTTGCCTCGCTGAGTCCTAGGCAATCCGGTGATGAAGTCCATGCAAATATCATCCCATTTCCATTGTGAAACTGGCAGTGGTTGGAGAAGTCCGGCTGGCTTCTGATGCTCTGCTTTCACCTTGTTGCATATGTCGCAACAGGCTACAAAATAGGCAATGTCTTTCTTCATCCCACTCCACCAGAATATTTGTTTAAGGTCTTCATACATTTTCGTACTTCCCGGATGAATGGAATACGAGTTTTCGTGTGCTTCTGACAAGATTTTCCTCTTCAAGTCTGGTTGATTTGGTACACAAATTCGTCCACGGAATCGGAGGGTACCGAAGTTGTCCTTGAAGAAATCTGGGGGCTGCCTTGCATGTTTTTGTAGCTTGGCGTCATCTGGCTGGGCCTTGCGGATTTCCATCTCAAGTGTGAGGGTAACTCCCAAAATATTAGTGAGGCCAGCATCCACGATGACCAAGTTGAACTGAGCGATCTCCTGCTGAAGTTCGGTAGGCAATAATTTTAACATGACATTTAAGCTGACGGGCTTTCGACTAAGCGCATCGGCAATGACGTTGGCCTTGCCTGGATGGTAATTTATTCCAAGGTCATAATCCTTGACCAACTCTAACCATCTTCACTGACGGGGATTTAAATCTGGCTGAGTGAAGATGTACTTGAGGCTTTTGTGGTCGGTAAAAATTTGGCACCTTTTTCCAATGAGATAGTGTCTCCAAATTTTTAATGCATGAACCACTGCAGCCAATTCCAAATCATGAGTAGGATAATTTCCCTCATGTGGTCGTAGTTGTCGTGATGCATAGGCTACCACCTTGCCGTCTTGCATCAATACACAACCAATACCTTGTCTGGAGGCATCACAGTACACATCGAAGCTGCGATAAATGTCTGGAAGAGTCAATACGGGTGCGGTTGTCAGGCGCGTCTTTAGCTCATAAAAACTCTTCTCACAGTCCTTGGTCCACTCAAACTTTGTATCCTTTTTGGGCAGTTCCGGCATAGGTTTAGCAATTTTGGAAAACCCTTCAATGAAACGACGATAGTATCCAGCTAATCCAAGGAAACTCTGTATCTGTGTTACAGTCGTGGGCGGTACCCAATCGAGCACATCCTTTACTTTTCTCGGGTCCACGGCTATGCCTTCGGCGGATAGTACATGCCCGAGAAACCCAACTTGCTTGAGCCAAAATTCGCACTTACTGAACTTGGCGTATAGCTAATGGTTGCGGAGCCGTTGTAGCACTGCCCGGAGGTGATCCTTATGCTCTTCTTCACTCTTGGAGTAAATGAGGATGTCGTCGATAAAGACTACCACAAATTTGTCGAGGAATTCCATGAACGCCTTGTTCATCATATGCATGAAGAAGGCCGTATCATGTAGTGAATGCGGTCTTAGGAATATCTTCCCTTCTAATCTTGAGCTGATGATATCCGATCCGTAAATCGATTTTTGAGAATACTTTAGCCCCACTGAGCTGATCGAACAGATCATCAATCCTTGGCAATGGGTATTTATTTTTGATGGTGACCTCATTCAGCTGGCGATAATCTATGCACATACGGAGACTGCCATCCTTTTTACCCACGAAGCTTGCAGGTGACCCCCACGGTGCATTCACTCTGTGGTTCTTGGGGCACTATTTGGCATCATGTCCGGGCTGCCCGCAAGTGAAACAAGAATTATTGCGCTGCCGCTCCTCATGCATTGGATTGGCCACAACATTCTTGACTTGAGTGGTGGTCTTGTTAACATTCTGCTGCCAATTTGGCCGGTATTCCACCTGAGTCTGCTGCCAGGTACGAGCCTTTTGCATAGGTTGCCCATCCTTCTTTGGCTCAAACTTGCGCTTGTTGTCGTTAACAGGCCTATTATCTGATATAAGCTTGTGTTCCCGTTCAGCAATGAATGCCTTGTCTACCAGAGTTTGGAAATCTGTGAAATCAAACATACTGAGAGCACACTGAAGTTGCGGATTTAAACCTCCAAGAAATCTGTCCATCTTCCTTTCTTCGGTGGCTACGTCATATAGAGATAACGGGCCAGATGATTGAATTTTTGCAGATACTCAGCCACAGATTGATTTCCTTGGACAAGTGCGAGAAATTCACGCTACTTGGCCTTCATGACTCCAGTAGGAATGTGATATTTGCGGAACTTATCCTTGAATTTTTCCCAGGTGACTTCCTCATCAATCGGCCACATGGCTTTTGTATTTTCCCACCATATGGCAGCTGCGCCTTCAAGGTAATGGGTTGCAAATAGGACTTTATCATTTCCTTCAGTACGGGCGATCTCAAGCTTTTTCTCCATGGTGCGCAACCAATCGTCTGCATCCAATGGGTCAACAACCTGACTGAAATTGGGTGGATTGGTCCTCTGAAAATCTGACAGCTTTGAGTGATGACCATTCTGATTTCCATTTTGTCCAACTATAGCTTGCACACTTCTCAATATTTCAATCAGATCATTGTTCCTTTTTTTCTTCAAACATACGCAGGACTTGCTCGGTGGAGGGAGGATCAGGCGGAGGAGGTGGTGGCTGAACGTACGGCTCGGGAGAATATCCTGCCTGTCGTGCGGAACGACGAACAGGAGTTCCCTCACGAACGTTGCTACTGCCGCCTCCCCGCGTCATCCTATTGAGTATTTTTCCCAAGACAACGAAATCGAGATGAGGGACATCCAAGAATAAAATTGGGGAAAAGCCAGCAACAATTCTCGAAAAAACAAAAGAGCGAAGAGAATACAGCGATTAAAGTCCCATCATAATTATACATAGACTCATACATGAAAATTTAACATCTTGACTGGTTTCACTACTCTCATACATGAAGCATCATGACTCGTACAACTACATCCATACACCCTCTAGACGACTGCGAATACTCAAAGACACTACTGCTCTGCTGGTGCTGCGGTGTCCTCCCCTGAAGCGGTCTCAGATCCCGAACTGACGTGATTAACGAAAACCTCCGGGTTAAAGGTAACACGACGACGCTGCCTCGAGGGCTCTCCCTCAGGGGCAGGGGTAAGATGAAGCATCGGGGCTGCAGGAGTAGCAGGAAGTGAGACCCACTCGGCAGGAGTACTGAGAGGGTTCACGGTTGGAACGACTGTGCTACTCGGGGGAGTAACCGGTGAAATAGGGGAGCTAGAGCTAACTGGGACATAAGGGGTAAATCCTAGTGAGGATGGAGTAGTGGTGGATCTAGTAGTGACCAAGGTAGCGGCTAAAGCAGTACGGGCACGAGTCAGCTCTCGAGCCATCTCGTGGATCATCAGATAGCTAGCAGCGATATAGCGAGCAAGATGGCTAGCAACACTATCAGACTCCGGGTTAACGAGAGGAAAACGGACACAACCATTGTCGTGCAGAGATGGGTAGTAATAGAATCCTGGGTGATGCTGCATTTGAACCTCGGTATAACGAAGCTCGACAAGGACATCAAATGCGGCAAACTGGACAGCCTGAGAAGCGGTGAAGGCATAACCGCTCTGAGAAGTGCGAGTGTAGGAGCCGGAATCGGAACTGGTGCGCAGAGTAACCACTGCGTGATACTCATACACTGATTCTGCTAGACGCTCCCGGTACACACGGTAGACTGGTTCGTCTCCGTGAGGGTACAGCTGACGCCACACGTTGCGGAGAAGGTGTGGTGACGTGTACGACATCAACTGTAACTGGCACGGATACGGCACCGGAGCCATCTACACTCACAACCATTAACAGGTTAGCATAAAAATAACAATCAAATGACTACAATGCAACAACCAGCTATAACTGCTACCGACACTCATATTTACTCATGTCTAGCGTCCAGTTAACACGTCGTAGTCTAGCGTGGCCTACAGTCAGCGCGGCTCTGGTACCAACCGTTGTGGCACCCCGGCTCAGAGCGACCGGTTTACCCTGCATTGCCAGCCCAGAGATCATGTCTTCTGGCAACACACAACATATTGGTACAGAAAACAACCGCTTTATTGATGCTAGCGGAACAGAGTTCATATTACAACAGTGGTCGAGGCCAAGCGGCACACTCGGTGCGGCGGAACAATATGTACATTATTTAGTGAACATAAAGGGGCCTCGACTCGAACAACTACGTGGCAGCGGAATAACGTCGTAGCGGAAGCTCCATATCACAGGGACACTGATGTGGACATGATCTAGACTCGAACAGCGCTCCTGTCCAACGAGACTTTCCTGAAATCTGGCATGACACGCCAGGTTAGTACATTGAATGTACTTGCAAGCTCACAACAAGCATAATCATAATGACAAACAATATCATGATATTTAACCAATTATTAATAATGCAACATTATATGTCAACATGCTGTGATCAAGCCCGAACGTCCCTCAGGACAGCTTACCAACTGTGATCATCTCTGGACCACAAACACACCACCATAGTGGTCTTTCTCAAGAACAACTCGTGATCCTTACGGCGATCACAACCACGACCATCATTTGGTCCCAAATACCTCGATGGCCTTTCTGCCATCCATTGACAATGCACAGTTCATAGCTTAGTGTGCAATTTTTTATTAAACGTTGACTCATGGTGGGACCTAGTACGAGGTGTCCGTGACCGTGGACTCGGCTATCGATTGTTGGAAATATGCCCTAGAGGCAATAATAAATTGGTTATTATTATATTTCCTTGTTCATAATAATTGTTTATTATCCATGCTAGAATTGTATTGATAGGAAACTCAAATACATGTGTGGATACATAGACAACACCATGTCCCTAGTAAGCCTCTAGTTGACTAGCTCGTTGATCAATAGATGGTTACGGTTTCCTGACCATGGACATTGGATGTCGTTGATAACGGGATCACATCATTAGGAGAATGATGTGATGGACAAGACCCAATCCTAAGCCTAGCACAAGATCATGTAGTTCGTTTGCTCAGAGCTTTTCTAATGTCAAGTATCATTTCCTTAGACCATGAGATTGTGCAACTCCCGGATACCGTAGGAATGCTTTGGGTGTACCAAACGTCACAACGTAACTGGGTGACTATAAAGGTGCACTACAGGTATCTCCGAAAGTGTCTTTTGGGTTGGCACGAATCGAGACTGGGATTTGTCACTCCGTGTAAACGGAGAAGTATCTCTGGGCCCACTCGGTAGGACATCATCATAATGTGCACAATGTGACCAAGGAGTTGATCACGGGATGATGTGAGTTACGGAACGAGTAAAGAGACTTGCCGGTAACGAGATTGAACAAGGTATCGGGATACCGACGATCGAATCTCGGGCAAGTAACATACCGATAGACAAAGGGAATTGTATACACACTACAAGGATCCGGGTCTATTGCAACAAAATCGTTTGTTGCAATACATGCTGTTTCGTGGCGATAAGTACTTATTGCAACGAAACGACATTCGTTGGCAACCGTTGCGACTGGACACATGGTAATAGGTTATTACCACGAAAATGAAATTGTGGCAATAAAGTGTGCTATTGCAACAACCATGCGGGAAGTTGCCACATGTTTTCCCGTGGCAACACTCACTTGATGCCACAATTTGATTTGTGGAGATAGCTTTAATGCAACATGTAACGAATTGTGGAGATTGATATCTCGTAGCGATAGACATTTGTGGCAACAACCTATGCCAACGACGACCATTTCGTGGCGCAATACTCTTCCGTGGCATTAGGCATGTTGCCACGACCCACTGCGCTTGTGGCATTAACTTATGGCAACAAATATTCGTAATAGGAAATTGCAACGTACTTGTTTTTATGGTGATAAATAGGTATCACAACATGTAAAAACTTTGTAGCGAGAAATTATTGCGACAATTTATACTTTCCGTGGCGATACTCTATTTCAACAAACTTACTTTGGTGGCGCCAAACTGTTATCGCATCATGAAATTTTTTGTGGCACCAAGCTACTACAACAATATAAAGTGCTCCGTTGCAACATCCTAGTGCAACAAAACAGATAGGCGTAGCGAATGAGATATAACGCAACACTATATCTTTAGTGGTGCTAGCATGTGGCAACCGAAAGTGGGTTGTGGTAATAGTCTATTGCAACCGTAAAAAAAATACAGGCTTTCGATTACAATATTCAAAACCATACGTATAATATGCAAATTCATAAAATTCATAATTCTCATAGCAAATATCCATCAAATAAAACTCAAATGTAATTTAGCCATCCTAATTAACTTCGAAGACTAAACTGCCCGTGATCTAGAGTCCAATCCAGCTAGTTCTTTGGATCCTGCAATCAAGAAATAAAAAAAAGTTCTAGTTAATTAGTCGAACATAACATACGTCATACAATTATTCCAGCCCCATTGTTAAAAACTATCGCCAGTTTAGCTGGACTAATATTGTGTCAGCAAGCATGTAACTAAGGGATCAGAACAACAATACAAGTGTAAATGTCTAAAGCATAACCACAAGTACATCGATAAATGACGAGTGAACATGCAGCCACGCGAGGTTGTTATCCCGCCCGTCCATTCCCACAGGACTCGTGTAGTTTGAATACATCAAGCGTGTATAATGATTTTCTTGCACCATATACAACTTGTATGGCTTGCGTATTACCTCTGTCCCACAGTGCAGCCTCACACATTGAAGGCGCCGCACATTAAGTACATGTCAGTCCCACCAACTATCTGCACCACGCTCCCCTCGGTCTTTTTAAATGCCTGGCTTGCTTGTTTCTACTGCTCAACTATTTTTCTCTGTGATCACTCCATACATCACAGTCTCGCCGGAGTTCACAAGCATGGGTTCATCCATGTCCCGGCACAACTCCACACCACCTCCATCACACTCCATCGACAACACGATTCCCTCTTCTATACTGTTCCTCTCATGTTCATCTCTCTCTCTCTCTCTCTCTCTCTCTCTCTCTTAGCAGTTCATTGGCTCCGATCCTCTAGCATCTCCAGAACGGACACGGCCATGGGGTTGTGTTTTTGTAGCAAAATTCCTAATCTCGGGCTGGCCTGCATGAGAGCTTTTGTTCTGTTTGAGGATACCAACCAACCAACCAGGCTGAGAAGCAGCAAACCTGCTATTGGAAATTGGAATACAGGATTGTACATGCATAGCAAGCAAGAACCAAGTAGCAAAAACTGGAGCAACAACCTTCACCATCCTACGAACTGGACACCATGCACTACGTTGATGAAGGATCCATATATAGTGCAGGCTGGGTGAGTAACTTTTACTTACTAGGAGTAGGCACCATTTACTATGACCCAGGTCACGAACAATAATTACACTGACGGGTACCCTGCAACCCTGCAACCCTGCACCCTAACCATAAACACAACAACCTTTCTCCACCAAATTCAGTAATGGCTGGACAATGTCTACTGTATTAATGTTGCGTATTCACTCACTTTCCTAAGTATTGCCAGAGTGTCCAGTTAAGCACTATATTAAGTGTGAATCGCATGGCAGCAATCATCGGTCAGGATAACATCCTCGCGTAGCACCATGTCCCAAAAATCTGTGTCCTTACATCTACTAAAAGCTTCTTTTTTGAGAAAAAAACATTGGTTTAACTTAACAGTGTCGGGCTGAATCACCCAAAGCACAGGCAGCCACAAGGGCTGGTACATCGGCCTCCCATTCCAAATAGTGGTTAGGTTCTAACATCCTACCAAGACTAGCAAGCTCATGAGAGTTTGCCGAGCGATGACATACATTTATTTCATAATAAGAAAACCATAATTTGAGCGGCTACTTGGTATCCTCAATAACAGCAGCATGGGCTGACAAGTCAACCTTATTGATATTAAGTGCTTCCATCAGGAGTTGCGAGTCCGTTTAAAAAACGACTCTCACGACCCCCATATCAGCGGCAAGAGATACTGCATGGGACATTGCAGTGGACTCATCAGCGAAGGCATTACGCGCATGCTCATGACATCCTGCTCATGCATACAGAATGGTGCCATTGTCCGATCGTACATCTACTAAAAGCTTCTGCTATTGATTTAAGTTAAGACTAGATGTATAGTTTCAGTTAAGTTCATGTCCCTAGCTAGCACATATTCCTTTTTCGTTTAAGTTGTGACTCGATGCAGCAACACATGGTAAAAGAGAAGAAGCAGCTAGCTAACTATGAAGACCAATGACGTATAAAATGCAGGTAAACATGAAGAGAAAGCAAAGGTTGTGACTTACCATTGCTTTAAACATTCGAGAATGCCTTGCTGCAGCTTGTATGAGTGCATTTGAAGAAATAGCAGTTGGCCTTGAACCTGGAGTCTTATTAGGACTAGATCTCTGTAAAAGAATATTTTGCAAGTTTGGATTACTATTTTCTTTGTCAACCCTCTTCGTAGGCACCTGCAAATAGAAGTGCACTTTTAGCAATGCAAGTAAGCAACATAAATCTTACAAGGTCGGAAGCATATGACTGTAATCACCTGTTGGGTTCCCATCTGTTGGCTCAATTCTATAAACTTTGCCATCATGTTTCTTTCAAATTCCAGTCTTGATGTTCGCTCCTCTTGCAACAATCTTTCCCTCTCAGCACACTCTTCTTTTAACCTCTCCTCAAGTTGTTCTCTCTCAGCACGCTCCAAGTTAATCCTCTCTTGTGTGTTTGCACGTTCAGCTTGTAGTTGATCTTCTAATTCCTTGACCTGCTGGCTGAGCTGAGAGTTTCGCTCCTGGGTGGCTGCTGTAGCACGAGCTTGCTCTTCGATCTGGATACGAAACCTTTCAGAACCAGTTGAAGTTTTGGCCATGTATCCGTACCCACGAGGCTGCGATGACTTGCATTCCAGAGTGTCTTTGTAAGCGGTCTGGAAAATATTGTTTTTCTGCTCACTTGAAAGTGGACCTTCAGTTTCAGTTTCTTTGATTTTAACCTCTTGAAGTGCTTTGTCCTAAAAATGGAAGGAACAATTATAGGTGCAGCATCAATATTGACATTATAAAAGATGAAACAAGAATAACACAGTCCAATGCATGAATGATCGCATCTGATGATGAAACATGCCGAATGCACATCATTGACTAACTATAGAATAACCAAAAGTCAGTGTACTCACGTGAACTTTCTGGGAATCTGTGTTAGACCATGTTCCATCGTTCGTGTGGGTGAGTTCCCACAAAGCAATACAATCTGGCTCTTCTCCAGTTTCCAAGTTTCTCTGCAAGTAATATACCAATGAGATGCTTGAGACATGACACCATATTTAGCAGCGAGGCATACCTATTTAGTTGGACTCATACCTTCTCAAAACTAACTTGCGAGTAAGATTTTGATCCGATTATGTGTTTTGTCTTCTGTTTCTTACGGTTATCGGCGTTCTTTTGGCTGCGATCCTATCAATTCATTGAAACCAAATATAACCAGTGAGACTAGCCGTTTCATCTTCACACATAATAGACAAACTGTGATCTTAGAGATAACCTGAAATTTTGAATCAGTGCCAAAGTACTCAATCATCCATTCCCACTCTTCTGGTTGCAAATCTTCCGGCAGATTAGCCAATCTAGCTGCATCTGTTTTGTATGCCTTGTAAGTGGAGCTTAGAGTTGATCGCCAGCCTCTATATCGCTCTTTCGCAATTTTGAGAACTTTTTCTTCTGTTTCTGGTGTATCTTCCAAGTCCCATCTGTCCTGTAAAGCATACAACAAGTAAATATACATAAGCAGTGCATTATCGATGGTAAAATAAGATAACACATGTGAAAAAGATTGTACGCACTATCATGTCTGCAATAATGAGTCGATGAATGGTAGGGTGAATGTCCGACCACGTCCTCACTCCAATGAGTGGTAACTTTCTTTTCATTACGACTACCACGTCATCCTTGAACGAACGATAGTTCATTCCTACTGTACCACCCAATTTTTCAGAGAATGTAATATTTAGCTTTGCAGATCCATTGGCAAAACGCTTCTTAGATGCTTTAAAACCTTTTAGAACACCTCGCCCTTTCTTCTTCTGTCCACCAGCTTCTACAGCCCAAATCATACAAGAAAAATTGTATTACTCGGTATTAGATTGTAAGAAAAGATGACACAAATGTAAACGAAAGCAAGTACCATCCTGTAGTAGTGCACGGTTGCGGCGAGCATGGGATGGCCATTCAGCAAGGGAACACATGTCATTAGCAGACACTGGAGTGTCAGATTGTTCTGGAGTTCCTGTAAAAGATTTAGTAGTCTTGAAGGTTTAGCTATTTAACCCACACCAAGATTTTATGCATTATAGCAAATGCTAAACAATTTACCAGATCTGGGTTGTCCACGTTGGTTTTTGTATGCCGTTATACTTTCCATCCTTGTTAAGAGAACAGAGCCTTTCTTTACTGCACACAAAGACAATCATGGGACTTAGCATTAACAAAGCATTGATGTTCTGCACCATTCAGATAGGTGACTATGAAGTAAGGATGTTGTGTACCAGGAGCATCCTCCGTAAAATTCATCATTGTGCCCTTGTGTAGGTAAACCAGACATAAAATTTTGAGTCAATGTAAGAAGAAACGCAATACATTAAGCAGGCATAAAATCAAATCAGTTTAACTCATATTAAAATTTGAGGCAGCTCAAATTGAATGAAGCTCAAGGTCAAGCTGTAGAACATGGAGAGGATGCACTAAACCTGAACCCTAGGTTCTCTTGACGTACATTATTCAGAAGTATTAAGCATATGTGAATGAACATGAAAGGCGATGTATCAGTGATAGGTTGTTCATGAAAATACTACTCTGAATCAATAGGAAAAAACATTTCCAATGTGACTCATGTAAGACCAAATATCTATTAAAAATCATCTTATAGTAATCTGAATCAAATGCAATGCAGAGGATGACTAAACCTGAATCCTCTGCTCTGTTGACGCACATATATCATCTAATATCTACATAGTGGTGCTCAAACAGCCAGTGGCGTACCATGACAAGCTATAGGGGGGGGGGGCAACTTTTAAACTGGCAGAAAAATATGCATAAAAACTTATACGAATGACATGAATTCACAAGGTAATCGAACATATGGCAGTCGTCTCATCGGCAGTCGTCGATTTGTCATCTTAACAACACAAGCTTTGTACATACAGAGTACGTCTATACCTTTCAGTTAATGGATCTAATGCTCAAAAAACAATGTAGATAATAATTAAATTGGCAAGAGATGATCCACGGATGGGCTGCACCGAAACGCTTAGTAATTAGTAACAAAATACAGTTTTGGAGGGGGGTCACGACCCCCTTTGGCCTCCACGAGTAAACAGAGCGAACCAGGAGCAGAGATGCCGGAGAGGCCTGCAAGCACGCTGGGGTCGGGTGAGGCAGCAACCAGCGCCTGGCCACCACGTCACGACGCCGGCGTGCACAGCCGAGACGGATGCGGCCATGAACTGGGCCGGGAGGCCCCGTCGAGCCCCAGTTCTAGGCCGAGGCGAGCTCCATGGCGGCCAGCCTCCAGGACAAGGTGAGACGCTCCGCCGACCCTCCAGGCCGCGAGCGCCTCCGTCGAGCCGGCCAAATCGAGGCGCGATGGGAAAATGCCACCGGCGGCGGCCATGTCCCCTGCCCGGACTTCTTTTCTACGACCAAGCGGCGAGCGAGGAGAGAAGGGGCAGCCCCTCTGAATGGATCGGGATCGAGAGAGCCGCGCATCAAGGAGGAGCTCGCGGGGGAGGGGGGTTTGATCCCGGACGGAGGCGGGCGCAGAGGAGAGGGAGGAGGGGGAGATCGAGGGGGACTGGATTTTTCAGCGAGGGAGGAGATCGGGAGGACTAACCTGACACCGTGCAGCTGCTGTGGTTTGCTCTGTTGACGCTGTCATGACGCCGGCAGCACAGATGAACAGAGACGAGAGCTCAGATCCAATCGCCCGTGAAGACGCCGTGATTTGGTCTACAATTATATATTCGTGGTTTGTTATGAAGGTATTTAGCGGGAAGCTAATTTTTTGATGGGAACAAAGACGCTAATTTGGGACTTTTAGCGGGAGGTTAAAAAATATTGGCGCAAATAACAGTACACCTAAATTAGGTGGTGGGAAAGTAATTCTTTTTGTTTTAAAAAAGTAATTATTTTTGGAGGAAATTTTCCAGATTGTAAATATATTTCGAGATGGAGGGAATACTAATATTTATTAGTAAAAAGTTATATCATGGTAAAAAAACACCAAATCTGAGAATTGTGAAGGGGCGATTCGACGCCCTCCCCTGTAACGTTCTCGTCGTTGATATTTGTATAGTCGTCGTCATTTCAGAAAGTCAATTAACGAAAGAAAAAGAGTTTCCCTGTTTATATTGTAAAACAACCATCACATACATCGAAGCAACCGATACAAATGAATGCCACACACACCCAAAGCAAGATACACGAATGCCGGGCACCGACAAACAACCTCAACGACCACCAAGCACCTATAAGATGTGCAAAAAAGGGATTTGCTTAGAGCCGACGGAGACCACTAGCACGAGGAGCGATCATCTTGGAAGATGTGCAATGGACATGCCGGACCGAGGTCTCCAAGACGATGCCTCCAGGAAGGACACGACCACGAACGTCGCTACCGTCCGATCCGAAGATCAAGTTTTCACCCGAAGTAAGATAGAAGGAGTGGGAGGAACACGACGTCCACGGATGCCTTCACCGTCAACCAGTGGACGGACTGGGTAGGTTATACTCTTGTCTCAAAACATAAGTACTGAGGGGATGGGTTGATGAGACAGTCGATCTACGTTAGTCTCGATCTTTAGATGGGATGATCTCATCATCTTTCATTTTACCGGACAATCCGTCGAGGGTTTGTCCACGCCAGAGTTGGTCCAACATAATTATGTCGCTTTTGTTCAAATGATAAGCATAGAGATTCAACTATGTAAATATAACCACCCTGCATCGCGACGCCTTTGCCTGTCGGATCCGTCCTACATCGGATCCACACGCAAGGGGGCGAACGAGCCCTGCCGCCGCCGCCGCTGGCCGGGCTTCACCTAGTCACACCCTCTAACGGCGGTAGCGGAGGGGAGGAGCGGGAGGCGGCTAGCGATCTCTCCCGTCACCTGCGAGGGCGACTCGGGAGGGTCCTCCACGCCACAGTAGGTCCAACATAATCATGTTGCTCTTGTTTTAACGACAATAATAGAGATTCAACTATGTCAATTATCAACCAAACAAATTTAATTTTGAGATTTACTTATTGGCATATCACACATTTGTTATCCCCGACATCGTGGTTCATCCGATGAGATCATCGTGGAACATGTGGGAGCCAACATGGGTATCCAGATCCCGCTGTTGGTTATTGGCCGGAAAACGTCTCGGTCATGTCTGCATGGTTCCCGAACCCGTAGGGTCTACACACTTAAGGTTCGATGACGCTAGGGTTATAGGGAATAGATATACGTGGTTACCGAATGTTGTTCGGAGTCCCGGATGAGATCCCGGACGTCATGAGGAGTTCCGGAATGGTCCGGAGGTAAAGATTTATATATGGGAAGTCCCGTTTTGGCCACCGGAAGAGTTTCGGGCGTCACCGGTAATGTACCGGGACCACCGGAGGGTTCCGAGGGTCCACCGGGAGGGGCCACCAGCCCCGGAGGGCCCTATGGGCTGTATGTGGAGAGGGACCAGCCCCTTAGTGGGCTGGGCGCCTTTCCCCCCAAGGCCCATGCGCCTAAGGGTTTGGGGGAACCCTAAGGGGAGGCGCCCCCCTTGCCTTGGGGGGCAAGGCACCCCCCTGACCGCCGCCCCTCCTCAGATTGGATCTGAGGGGGCCGGCCCCCCTCTCCCTTGCCCCTATATATATGTGGGGGGTGGGAGGGCAGCAGCAACCCAAGTTCTGGCGCAGCCCCCCCCCCCCCTCTTCCATGTCCTCCTCCTCTCCTGCGGTGCTTGGCGAAGCCCTGCGGGATTGCCACGCTCCTCCATCACCACCATGCCGTTGTGCTGCTACTGGACGGAGTCTTCCCCAACCTCTCCCTCTCTCCTTGCTGGATCAAGGCGTGGGAGACGTCACCGGGCTGCACGTGTGTTGAACGCGGAGGCGCCGTGGTTCGGCGCTTAGATTGGAATCAACCGCGATCTGAATCGCTACGAGTACGACTCCTTCATCCGCGTTCTTGCAACGCTTCCGCATCGCGATCTACAAGGGTATGTAGATGCACTCCCCTTCCCCTCGTTGCTAGATTACTCCATAGATTGATCTTGGTGATGCGTAGAAAATTTTGAATTTCTGCTACATTCCCCAACAGTGGCATCATGAGCTAGGTCTATGCGTAGTTTCTATGCACGAGTAGAACACAAAGTAGTTGTGGGCGTCGATTTTGTCAATTTACTTGCCGTTACTAGTCTTATCTTGTTTCGGCAGTATTGTGGGATGAAGCGGCCCGGACCGACCTTACACGTACGCTTACGTGAGACAGGTTCCACCGACTGACATGCACTAGTTGCATAAGGTGGCTAGCGGGTGTCTGTCTCTCCCACTTTAGTCGGAACGGATTCAATGAAAAGGGTCCTTATGAAGGATAAATAGAAATTGGCATATCACGTTGTGGTCTTACGTAGGTAAGAAACATTCTTGCTAGAAACCTATACAAGCCACGTAAAAACTTGCAACAACAATTAGAGGACGTCTAACTTGTTTTTGCAGCATGTGCCTTGTGATGTGATATGGCCAGAAGATGTGATGAATGATATATGTGATGTATGAGATTGATCATATTCTTGTAATAGGAATCACGACTTGCATGTCGATGAGTATGACAACCGGCAGGAGCCATAGGAGTTGCCTTAATTTATTGTATGACCTGCGTGTCAATGAAAACGCCATGTAATTACTTTACTTTATTGCTAACCGTTAGCCATAGTAGTAGAAGTAATAGTTGGCGAGACAACTTCAAGAAGACACGATGATGGAGATCATGATGATGGAGATCATGATGATGGAGATCATGGTGTCATGCCGGTGACAAAGGTGATCATGCCGTGCCTCGAAGATGGAGATCAAAAAGGCGCAAGATGATATTGGCCATATCATGTCACTTTATGATTTGCATGTGATGTTTATCATGTTTACATCTTATTTGCTTAGAACGACGGTAGCATAAATAAGATGATCCCTCACTAAAATTTCAAGAGAAGTGTTCCCCCTAACTGTGCACCGTTGCGAAGGTTCGTTGTTTCGAAGCACCACGTGATGATCGGGTGTGATAGATTCTAACGTTCGAATACAACGGGTGTTGACGAGCCTAGCATGTACAGACATGGCCTCGGAACACATGCGAAACACTTAGGTTGACTTGACGAGCCTAGCATGTACAGACATGGCCTCGGAACACAAGAGACCGAAAGGTCGAACATGAGTCGTATAGCAGATACGATCAACATGGAGATGTTCACCGATGATGACTAGTCCGTCTCACGTGATGATCGGACACGGCCTAGGTTTCCGAAGACTGAAATTGGGATTTCAGACTAATGCCCATGTCAAGAGGTATGAGACCTCTGACAAGTTTCTTAAGCCTGCAGACTAAGGGAGAAAAGCTCAATCGTTGAGCATGTGCTCAGATTGTCTGAGTGCCACAATCGCTTGAATCGAGTGGGAGTTAATCTTCCAGATGAGATAGTGATGGTTCTCCATAGTCACTGCCACCAAGCTATTAGAGCTTCGTGATGAACTATAACATATCAGGGATAGATATGATGATCCTTGAGCAACTCGCGATGTTTGACACCGCGAAAGTAGAAATCAAGAAGGAGCATCAATTGTTGATGGTTAGTAAAACCACTAGTTTCTAGAAGGGCAAGGGCAAATGGGATACTTCATGAAACAGCAAACCATTTGCTGCTCTAGTGAAGAATCCCAAGGTTGAACCCAAACCCGAGACTAAGTGCTTCTGTAATGAGGGGAACGGTCACTGAAGCAGTACTACCCTAGATACTTGGTAGATGAGAAGGCAGGCAAGGTCGACAGAAGTATATTGGATATACATTATATGAATGTTTACTTTACTAGTACTCCTAGCAGCACCAGGGTATTAGATACTGGTTCGGTTGCTAAGTGTTAGTAACTCGAAATAAAAGCTGCGGAATAAACGGAGACTAGCTAAAGGTGAGATGACGATATGTGTTGGAAGTGTTTCCAAGGTTGATGTGATCAAGCATCGCATGCTCCCTCTACCATCGAGATTGGTGTTAAACCTAAACAATTGTTATTTGGTGTTTGCGTTGAGCATAAACATGATTGGATTATGTTTATCGCAATGCGGTTATTCATTTAAGGAGAATAATGGTTACTCTGTTTATTTGAATGATACCTTCAATGGTCTTGCACCTAAAATGAATGGTTTATTGAATCTCGATCGTAGTGATACACATGTTCATGCCAAAAGATATAAGATAGTAATGATAGTACCACATACTTGTGGCACTGCCACTTGAGCCATATTGGTATAAACGCATGAAGAAGCTCCATGTTGATGGATCTTTGGACTCGCTCGTTTTGAAAAGATTGAGACATGTGAACCATGTCTATTGGTATATATGCATGAAGAAACTCCATGCAGATGGATAGTTTGGACTCACTTGATTTTGAATCACTTGAGACATGCAAATCATACCACATGGGCAAGATGACTGAAAGGCCTCGTTTTCAGTAAAATGGAACAAGAGAGCAACTTGTTGGAAGTAATACATTTTGATGTATGCAGTCCAATGAGTGCTGAGGCATGCAGTGGATATCGTTATGTTCTTACTTCACAGATGATTTGAGTAGATGCTGAGTGTATTTACTTGATGAAACACAAGTCTGAATTATTGAAAGGTTCAAGTAATTTCAGAGTGAAGTTGAAGATCGTCGTGACAAGAGGATAAAATGTCTGTGATATGATCATAGAGATGAGTATCTGAGTTATGAGTTTGGCACACAATTAAGACATTGTGGAAAGTGTTAAATAATTAATACCGCCTGGAACACCACAGTGTGATGGTGTGTCCGAACATCATAACTGCACCCTATTGGATATGGTGCATACCATGATGTCTCTTATCGAATTACAACTATCGTTTATGGGTTAGGCATTAGAGACAACCGCATTCACTTTAAATAGGGCACCACGCAATTCTGTTGAGACGACACCGTTTACAGAACCTAAGGTTGTCGTTTCTTAAAAGTTTGGGGCTGCGATGCTTATGTGAAAAAATTTCAGGCTGATAAGCTCGAACCCAAAGCGGATAAATGCATCTTCATAGAATACCCAAAACAGTTGGGTATACCTCCTATTTCAGATCTGGAAGCAAAAGTAATTGCTTCCAGAAACGGGTCCTTTCTCGAGGAAAAGTTTCTCTCGAAAGAATTGAGTGGGAGGATGGTGGAGACTTGATAAGGTTATTGAACCGTCACTTCAACTAGTGTGTAGCAGGGCACAGGAAGTTGTTCCTATGGCACCTATACCAATTGAAGTGGAAGCTTATGATAGTGATCATGAAACTTCGGATCAAGTCACTACCAAACCTCGTAGGACGACAGGGATGCATACTACTTCAGAGTGGTACATAATCCTGTCTTGGAAGTCATGTTGCTAGACAACAATGAACCTACGAGCTATGGAGAAGCGATGGTGGGCCCGGATTCCGACGAATGGCTCGAGGCCATAAAATCCGAGAGAGAATCCAAACACTTGATAGTCGTAAGGCTGTTGGGTGCAGATGGATTTTAAAAGGAAGACAGACAATGATGGTAAGTGTCACCATTAAGAAAGCTTGGCTTGTCGTTAAGATGTTTTTCGACAAGTTCAAGGAGTTGACTATGATGAGACTTTCTCACTCGTAGCGATGCTAGGAGTCTGTTGGAATAAGTAATCTTGTCTTCGGATTCTGTCCATTGATAGAATAAAAAATGACAAGAGACTTTTTTCCTGAAATCCCTGCAATGGCCATTGGACATGATTCGATCCGACGTTGAATAATCAAGAATTTCCTAAGTAATGTGCGCGGTACAAAGTTCCTGGTAGAGAACTTCTATATATTAGCAGTTACTGCATTATTTATGAAATCTTGCAGATAGGATGTCAAAACATTGTTTCCTCGACGATTTTCTTGAGGAAAGGTTGTATGTGATACAACCAGAAGGTTTTGTCAATCCTGAAAGATGCTAACAAGTATGCAATGCTCCAGCAATCCTTCTAAGGACTGGAGTAGGCATCTCGGAGTTGGAATGTACGCTTTCATGAGATGATCAAAGATTTTGGGTTTATACAAAGTTTATGAGAAACTTGTATTTACAATAAAGTGAGTGGGAGCGCTACAACATTTCTGATAAGTATATGTGAATGACATATTGTTGATCCGAAATGATGTAGAATTTCTGGAAAGCATAAAGGGTTGTTTGAAAGGAGTTTTTTCAAAGGAAGACCTGGATAAAGCTGCTTACATATTGGGCATCAAGATCTATAGAGATAGATCAAGACGCCTGATGATACTTTCAAAGAATGCACACCTTGACATGATTTTGAAAGAGTTCAAAATAGATCAGCAAAGAAGGAGTTCTTGGCTGTGTTACAAGGTGTGAGTATTGAGTAAGACTCAAGACCTGACCACAGCAGAAGAGAGAGAAAGGACGAAGGTCGTCCCCTATGCTTTAGACGTAGGCTCTACAGTATGCTATGCTGTGTACCGCACATGAAGTGTGCCTTGCCATGAGTTGGTCAAGGGGTACAATAGTGATCCGGGAATGGATCACATGACAGCGGTCGAACTTATCCTTAGTATCTAGTGGACTAAGGAATTTTCTCGATTATGGAGGTGAAAAGGAGTTCGTCATAAAGGGTTACGTTGATGCGAACTTTGACAGTAATCCGGATGACTCTGAGTAGTAAACCGGATTCATATAGTAGAGCAGTTATTTGAAATGGCTCCAAGTAGCGCGTGGTAGCATCCACAAGATGACATAGATATTCATAAAGCACACACGGATCTGAAAGGTTCAGACCCGTTGACTAATAACCTCTCTCACAAGCATAACATGATCAAACCAGAACTCATTAAGTGTTAATCACATAGTGATGTGAACTAGATTGTTGACTCTAGTAAACTCTTTGGAAGTTGGTCACATGGTGATGTGACCTGTGAGTGTTAATCACATGGTGATGTGAACTAGATTATTGACTCTAATGCAAGTGGGAGACTGTTGGAAATATTCCCTAGAGGCAATAATAAATTGGTTATTATTATATTTCCTTGTTCATAATAATCATTTATTATCCATGCTAGAATTGTATTGATAGGAAACTCAAATACATGTGTGGATACATAGACAACACCATGTCCCTAGTAAGCCTCTAGTTGACTAGCTCGTTGATCAATAGATGGTTACGGTTTCCTGACCATGGACATTGGATGTCGTTGATAACGGGATCACATCATTAGGAGAATGATGTGATGGACAAGACCCAATCCTAAGCCTAGCACAAGATCGTGTAGTTCGTTTGCTCAGAGCTTTTCTAATGTCAAGTATCATTTCCTTAGACCATGAGATTGTGCAACTCCCGGATACCGTAGGAATGCTTTGGGTGTACCAAACGTCACAACGTAACTGGGTGACTATAAAGGTGCACTACAGGTATCTCCGAAAGTGTCTGTTGGGTTGGCATGAATCGAGACTGGGATTTGTCACTCCGTGTAAACGGAGAAGTATCTCTGGGCCCACTCGATAGGACATCATCATAATGTGCACAATGTGACCAAGGAGTTGATCACGAGATGATGTGAGTTACGGAACGAGTAAAGAGACTTGCCGGTAACGAGATTGAACAAGGTATAGGGATACCGACGATCGAATCTCGGGCAAGTAACAAACCGATAGACAAAGGGAATTGTATACGGGATTGTTGAATCCCCGACATCGTGGTTCATCCGATGAGATCATCGTGGAACATGTGGGAGCCAACATGGGTATCTAGATCCCGTTGTTGGTTATTCGCCGGAGAACGTCTCGTTCATGTCTGCATGGTTCCCGAACCCGTAGGGTCTACACACTTAAGGTTCGATGACGCTAGGGTTATAGGGAATAGATATACGTGGTTACCGAATGTTGTTCGGAGTCCCGGATGAGATCCCGGACGTCACGAGGAGTTCCGGAATGGTCCGGAGGTAAAGATTTATATATGGGAAGTCCCGTTTTGGCCACCGGAAGAGTTTCGGGCGTCACCGGTAATGTACCGGGACCACCGGAGGGTTCCGGGGGTCCACCGGGAGGGGCCACCAGCCCCGGAGGGCCCTATGGGCTGTATGTGGAGAGGGACCAGCCCCTTAGTGGGCTGGGTGCCTTTCCCCCCAAGGCCCATGCGCCTAAGGGTTTGGGGGAACCCTAAGGGGAGGCGCCCCCCTTGCCTTGGGGGGCAAGGCACCCCCCTGGCCGCCGCCCCTCCTCAGATTGGATCTGAGGGGGCCGGCCCCCCTCTCCCTTGCCCCTATATATATGTGGGGGTGGGAGGGCAGCAGCAACCCAAGTTCTGGCGCAGCCCCCCCCCTCTTCCATGTCCTCCTCCTCTCCTGCGGTGCTTGGCGAAGCCCTGCGGGATTGCCACGCTCCTCCATCACCACCATGTCGTTGTGCTGCTGCTGGACGGAGTCTTCCCCAACCTCTCCGTCTCTCCTTGCTGGATCAAGGCGTGGGAGACGTCACCGGGCTGCACGTGTGTTGAACGCGGAGGCGCCGTGGTTCAGCGCTTAGATCGGAATCAACCGCGATCTGAATCGCTACGAGTACGACTCCTTCATCCGCGTTCTTGCAACGCTTCCGCATCGCGGTCTACAAGGGTATGTAGATGCACTCCCCTTCCCCTCATTGCTAGATTACTCCATAGATTGATCTTGGTGATGCGTAGAAAATTTTGAATTTCTGCTACATTCCCCAACATCGATAGATTATACACTCTGCAGAGGTAGCACACTGTACCCACACCACGGAACCCATGGCCTCGCATTCCCATTCGGGTGGACCAACGGCATTCCGACAAAACCCCTCCATTGCCACAGCACTCTCCCGGCCACTCCGACCCAAATCCCCAACGGGCTGGTCCTGGGTGGCCCCGTGTCTACCAAAGACACCCCGACCACCGTCGTGGTCAAAACACTCCCATTCGGGGACTCGGTACCATAATCTCATCAACGAGCACACAAGATTATGTGTGCTTACCGGGCCAAGGCAAGCACGACATAATCTTCCCTAGATGGAGGCACCGACCAGAGGCCGTGTCAATGGACCGAATCAAGGCCTCCCACAAGGCAAATGTGGTTGCACTGGAAAGAAACTCGATTCAGCGGCACTATGACCCAGTCAATGGCATATTCAAGTTGAATTATATTCAGGATTAATCTTTAAACTAAAAATGACCGGTGTCATAGCATGCCATGAAATGCAAAACAACACATGCATCACATATTGATAAAAATGACCGACGTCATCCATATGCACACCAAGCATGAACGTCAACAACTCATATTACTCTACTTGCTCAAAATGACTCACAACTTAACCAAAATATTTTGCAACAAGTTTTATTAATTTCCTACGCAAGAAAGTAACTCCGATAAATATTTCATATGCTTGATCAAAAAAATATCATTATCAACAACTCTTAATTTTTTTATCACTAAGTTGGGTTCAAACATTCTGTAAGACCAGTAATATGATTAAACAAGTATTTAACAGAATACTTTCTAACAAATTTTTATCAATTTAAGAATGCAAACACAAAGCTTTACATAATTAGTAACATGCATAACAAAATAATTTCTAACATCACCTCAAATAAATTTTAACTTGCTTTACTAGTTTCAACTATTCTGTAAATCAAGCATAACAACTGACCAATACTTAACAGAATATAAATAATTCAATACTTATTTACATGCATGGGTTAATCATTTCATTTAAGTGAGAAAATCACAAGTATTGAAATGGCATCATAAAAATGTTGATGTGGCTTGCCTTAGTGCAGATGAGGTTCACAAGCCTCCTAGTGATCCTCAAGACAAGCCTCACCTTCTGAAAATAATTTTAAACACAGAAAGAGAATATCAAGAACACTTCTGAAATTCACCAGAAATTCTAAACAGCTCAGAAAAATCTTATCTTTGGTGAGCTGTTAGATTTCCTTTCAAAGAACACAATGCAAAAAGAATCATCTCATTTGGACTTATGGTTAAAAAGTTAAAATTGTTTGAAGCTCTCTGGAATATAAATGATTTTGAATAAAAAGAAACAGCTGGGGGTGACGTCGAAGGCGTAAAGCCCAGGGGCGCCACCACTCGTACCGCTTCGCACGCGTACTGAGTGGCTGACTAGCGGGCCCCACTAGTCAGGTGGGGGAAGAGGGAGAGAGAAACAGAGACGGTCGCGGCTTCGCCGGAGCTCTCGTCGGCGACGAGGGCTCTTTGGCCAAAACGAGAGGGAGGGATGGCAAGAGGAGGTCGAGGCGCACCTGCCCGTACCCGTAGCGTGGCTAGGGGTGGTCGGACGGCGTCGGAATCTAGCTCGCGAGCGTAGGCAGAACGAGGAGGTCGTCGGAGTTGAGGAAGACGGCGAGCAGAGGCCGCTCCAGAGGCTCCAAGCGGGCGAGATGGCCTCACCGGAGAGAGGCGGAGGCCCTGGAGAGGTCGCCCAGGCCTGGGAGGGGCTGGAGCTGCCGCGGCGACCAGAGGGGATCGCCGGCGAGCTCGAGCTCAGGGACGACGGCCCAAGGCCTGCCCGGCCGGGCTACGGCTTCCTACTCGACCGTGGAGTGTGTGTGAGTGTTGGAGAATGCTCAAGAAGGTTGGGGGTGGCTCTATTATAGGCGAGCGGCGAGGGTGCTTCGGGCTCCGCCAGTGGACACCTGTCCACGGCGCCAGGCGACGAGCGGCGTCAGTGCGAGGGGGAGAAGGCGACGGAGGTCACGCGGCCACTGTGGGCGAGCGGAGACAAGCACAGGATCAAGGGGGGGTAACGACGAGCACAGTGCGCCCGCACTGTTGGGCTGGCCGGACCTTGCCCGTGCTCGCTGCGGCGAGCTCCGGCGTCGGCGAGTGCCAGGGTGGAGTTAATGGTGTCGAGACGATGATGGTGGCGAGCTTTGGCTAGGTTTGGCAGGCGGGGAAGCGAGCACGCGAGCAACAGAGGCTCGGGCGCGTCGCAGAGCGCGTCGGCTGCATGCCAGCACGCCTGGACGAACGCGGTCACCGCGTGAACTATGACATCAGGTCGATCTAAGCGTAAACTCGATGTCTGGCAGGTTGTTCGTGGTAGTTTAGAGTGTTACCACGATTTGGTTTGGATCCAGGTGCAGTAGAGAAAATTTTACAAGTCTGGTAAGTTTCTGGACAGTAACTTTGTGATGTTACTGTGGTCAAATGGCTGGAAGTTTGGGGCTGTGCTTTGGAGGCTAGTAATAAGTTACTAAGGTAAAGATGCACAAGAAAGATCAGGTCAAATGGAGCAAGTAAAATGGTAGTTGCTGTAGAAACCACCATTTCTGTCCAGAACAGAAAAGATTTTCTGTAGCAAAAATATTCCAAAAAGTGATGAAATATTTTTGCTCAGGGAGGTGCCCTAGGGTCTCTAGAATATTTGTGAATTATCTCAGAATTTTCTGAGCCATAAAAATTAGGGTTGCTTTGGAGCAAACAGATTTGGCTTAGGGTTTTTGAGAGAAAATGAATATTTTTCATTTAAGAAAAATATTCCAAAGGTTATTTTGTGGTGGATCAGAAGTGAAGTGATGGTTTGGGAGAGAAGTGAACACTTGGATGAAATCCAAGGATGCCCAAGTGTTTAAGTCCAAATGAAAAGATTCAGAAACTCCAAGTTTCAAAAACTTTCAAATGAAATTTCAAGCAAATAAGAAAGGGCAAAAACCAGGCTGTCACAGTGTACAACAAGGATGATTGTGGAAAACTAAGAAACAAAGACTCAAATCATACAAGACGCTCCAAGCAAAACACATATCATGTGGTGAATAAAAATATAGCTCCAAGTAAAATTACCGATGGACGAGGACGAAAGAGGGGATGCCTTCCGGGGCATCCCCAAGCTTTGGCTTTTTGGTGTACTTAGATTATCTTGGGGTGCCATGGGCATCCCAAAGCTTAGGCTCTTGCCACTCCTTGTTCCATAATCCATCAAATCTTTTACCCAAAACTTGAAAACTTCACAACAAAAAACTCAACAGAAAATCTCGTGAGCTCCGTTAGCGAAAGAAAAACAAAACACCACTTCAAGGTACTGTATTGAACTCATTCTTTATTTATATTGGTGTAAAACCTACTGTATTCCAACTTCTCTATGGTTTTTAAATTATTTTACTAGCCATAGATTCATCAAAATAAGCAAACAACACACGAAAAACAGAATCTGTCAAAAACAGAACAGTCTGTAGTAATCTGTAACTAACGCAAACTTCTGGAACTCAAAAAATTCTGCCAAAATAGGACGATATAGACAATTTGTTTATTGATCTACGGCAATTGGAATCAATATTTTATCACGTTCTGGTGATTTTTAACAATTGTTTTCGTGAACAGAAAGTTTCTGGAATTTTCAGCAAGATCAAGTAACTATTATCCAAGAAGATCCTATAGGTTTAACTTGGCACAAACACTAATTAAAACACAAAAGCGAATCTAACCAGAGGCTAGATCAAAGATTTATTCCTAAACAGGAGCAAAAAGCAAAAAACTAAAAATAAAATTGGGTTGCCTCCCAACAAGCGCTATCGTTTAACGCCCTTAGTTAGGCATAAAAGCAAGGATAGATTTAGGTATTGCCATCTTTGGAAGGCAATCCATAAGTGGCTCTCATAATATATTCATAAGGTAATTTTATTTTCTTTCTAGGAAAGTGTTCCATGCCTTTCCTTAACGGAAATTGGAATCTAATATTCTCTACCTTCATATCAATAATTGCACCAATCGTTCTAAGGAAAGGTCTACCAAGAATAATAGGACATGAAGGATTGCAATCTATATCAAGAACAATAAAATCTACGGGCACATAGTTCCTATTTGCAACAATAAGAACATCATTAATTATTCCCATAGATTTCTTAATAGTGGAATCCGCAAGGTGCAAGTTTAAAGAGCAATCATCAAATTCGCGGAAACCTAACAAATCGCACAAAGTTTTTGGAATCATGGAAACACTAGCACCCAAACCACACAAAGCATAGCATTCATGATCTTTAATTTTAATTTTAATAGTAGGTTCCCACTCATCATAAAGTTTTCTAGGGATAGAAACTTCCAACTCAAGTTTTTCTTCCTAAGATTGCATCAAAACATCAACGATGTGTTTAGTGAAAGCTTTATTTTGACTATAAGAATGCGGAGAATTTAGCACGGATTGCAACAAGGAAATACAATCTATCAAAGAGCAATTATCATAATTAAATTCCTTGAAATCCAAAATAGTGGGTTCATTAATATCTAAAGTTTTAACTTCTTCAATCCCACTTTTACCAACTTTATCATCAAGATCTAAAAACTCTGAATTTTTGGGATGCCTTCTAGGTAAAGGTAACTCATATTCAGTCCCATCATTATCAAGATTCATATTGCAAAACAAAGATTTAATAGGAGACACATCAATAACTTTTAGATCTTCATCTTTATTTTCATAGAAACTAGAAGAACACGCTTTCACAAAGCAATCTTTCTTAGCACGCATCCTAGCGGTTCTTTCTTTGCACTCATCAATGGAAATTCTCATGGCTTTGAGAGACTCATTGATATCATGCTTAGGTGGAATAGATCTAAGTTTCAAAGAATCAACATCAAGAGAAATTCTATCAACGTTCCTAGCCAATTCATCAACTTTAAGCAATTTTTCTTCAAGCAAAGCATTGAAATTCTTTTGTGAATTCATAAACTCCTTAACACTAGTCTCAAATTCAGAGGGCATCTTATTAAAATTTCCATAAGAATTGTTGTAGGAATTACCATAATTATTAGAGAAATTACTAGGGAAAGACCTAGGGTTATAGTTTCATCTATACGCATTGTTACCAAAATTATTCCTACCAACAAAGTTCACATCCATAGATTCGTTATTATTCTCAATCAAAGTAGACAAAGGCATATCATTAGGATCAGAAGAAACACTTTTAGTAGCAAATAATTTCATGAGTTCATCCATCTTTCCACTCAACACATTAATTTCTTCTATCGCATGCACTTTTTTTATTAGTAGATCTTTCGGTGTGCCATTGAGAATAATTAACCATAATATTATCTAGGAGTTTAGTAGCTTCTCCTAAAGTGATTTCCATAAAAGTGCCTCCGCGGCCGAATCTAAAAGGTTTCTAGAAGCAAAATTCAATCCGGCATAAATTTTTTGTATAATCATCCAAAGATTCAAACCATGAGTAGGGCAATTACGTATCATTAATTTCATCCTCTCCCAAGCTTGTGCAACATGTTCATGATCAAGTTGCTTAAAATTCATGATATCGTTTCTAAGAGAGATAATTTTAGCGGGAGGAAAATACTTAGAGATAAAAGCATCTTTGCACTTATTCCATGAATCAATACTATTTTTAGGCAAAGACGAAAACCAAACTTTAGCACGATCTCTAAGCGAAAAAGGAAATAGCTTCAAGTTAACAATATCATTGTCCATATCTTTCTTCTTTTGCATATCACACAAATCAACGGAGCTATTTAGATGGATAGCGGCATCTTCACTAGGAAGGCCGGCGAATTGATCTTTCATGACAAGATTCAACAAAGCAGCATTAATTTCACAAGATTCAGCATCGGTAAGAGGACCAATCGGAGTGCTAAGAAAATCATTGTTGTTGGTATTGGTAAAGTCACACAATTTAGTATTATCTTGAGCCATCGTGACAAGCAAGCAATCCAACACACAAGCAAACAAGAAGCAAGCGAAAAAGAGGCGAACGGAAAGGAGAGGGCGAATAAAACGTCAAGGGTGAAGTGGGGGAGAGGAAAATGAGAGGCAAATGGCAAATAATGTAATGCGAGGGATAAGAGTTTGTGATGGGTACTTGGTGTGTCTTGACTTGACTTGACTTGGCTTGAATCTCCCCGGCAACGGCGCCAGAAATCCTTCTTGCTACCTCTTGAGCACTGCGTTGGTTTTCCCTTGAAGAAGAAAGGATGATGCAGTAAAGTAGCATAAGTATTTCCCTCAGTTTTTGAGAACCAAGGTATCAATCCAGTAGGAGTTCACGCACAAGTCCCGCGCACCTACACAAACAAATAAGAACCTCGCAACCAACGTGAAAAAGGGGTTGTCAATCCCTTCACGGTCACTTACGAGAGTGAGATCTGATAGATATGATAAGATAATATTTTCGGTATTTTTATGATAAAGATGCAAAGTAAAATAAACGGCAATAAAAATAGCTAAGTGTTGGAAGATTAATATGATGGAGAATAGACCCGGGGGCCATAGGTTTCACTAGTGGCTTCTCTCAAGAGCATAAGTATTACGGTGGGTGAACAAATTACTGTCGAGCAATTGACAGAATTGAGCATAGTTATGAGAATATTTAGGTATGATCATGTATATAGGCATCACGTCCGTAACAAGTAGACCGAAACGATTCTGCATCTACTACTATTACTCCACACATCGACCGCTATCCAACATGCATCTAGAGTATTAAGTTCATAAGAACGGAGTAACACTTTAAGCAAGATGACATGATGTAGAGGGATAAACTCATGCAATATGATATAAACCCCATCTTGTTATCCTCGATGGCAACAATACAATACGTGCCTTGCTGCCCCTGCTGTCACTGGGAAAGGACACTGCAAGATTGAACCCAAAGCTAAGCACTTCTCCCATTGCAAGAAAGATCAATCTAGTAGGCCAAACCAAACTGATAATTCAAAGAGACTTGCAAAGATAACCAATCATGCATAAAAGAATTCAGAGAAGATTCAAATATTGTTCATAGATAATCTTGATCATAAACCCACAATTCATCGGTCTCGACAAACACACCGCAAAAGAAGAGTTACATCAAATAGATCTCCAAGAGAATCGAGGAGAACTTTGTATTGAGATCCAAAGAGAGAGAAGAAGCCATCTAGCTAATAACTATGGACCCGAAGGTCTGAGGTAAACTACTCACACATCATCGGATAGGCTATGGTGTTGATGTAGAAGCCCTCCGTGATCAATGCCCCCTCCGACAAGACGCCGGAAAAGGCCCCAAGATGGGATCTCACAGAAGGTTGCGGCGGTGGAACTAGGTTTTCGTGGATGCCTCTGATGGTTTGGGGGTACGTAGGTATATATAGGAGGAAGAAGTACGTCGGTGGAGCAACGTGGGCCCCACGAGGGTGGAGGGCGCACCTGGGGGGTAGGCGCCCCCCCTGCCTCGTGCTCTCCACGTTGATTGCTTTACGTAGACTCCAAGTCCTCTGGATCACGTTTGTTCCAAAAATCACGTTCCCGAAGGTTTCATTCCGTTTGGACTCCGTTTGATATTCTTTTTCTGCGAAACACTGAAATAGGCAAAAAACAGCAATTTGGGCTGGGCCTCCGGTTAATAGGTTAGTCCCAAAAATAATATAAAAGTGTATAATAAAACCCATTAAACATCCAAAACAGAATATAATATAGCATGGAACAATAAAAAATTATAGATACGTTGGAGACGTATCAATGGTCGAATGTTTGCTGTCAGCATTCATTCTCAATGCATTTGAATCGATTGAATTTTGCTCGAAGAGTGTCAATCCGAGCTTCTTTCTAAGTTGAAACACCTTCATTAATCTTCTCGATGACGTCCCACAATTCCTTCGCAGTTTCACACTGGCGATAGCGAAGAAATTGCGCACGAGAGAGATGGCCACCAATTTCATCTTTGGCTTGCACATCCATCTAAATGAGTTTTTTCTCCTCGTCAGTGGGGGACTTGAGGTATAGCAACTGTGAATCCAACTTGCACCACATTCCACATATCATCATCGATCGCTCGGTGACGAATCTTCATCTTCTCCTTCCAGAAGGGATAGTCCGTCCCATCGAATATGGGAATCTTGAGATGTGACTTGTAGCTCACTGAAGACATACTTAAACTCCAAAGTCGTTAGACTAAAATGAGCAGATTCAAGCAGTATCTCGCTCTGATACCAATTTTAGGAACATAGTATGTCTACCTGAGGGGGGTGAATGGGAGTTTTAAATTTTCTTCGGAAAACTCAAAACTCTCAGAACCCAGCAGCGGAAACGAATGAAAAACAAACTTACAGCGAGCTAAAACTAAGTACCGAATGGAAACTAAGCATGCATCGAAACAAATCACATGATAGAAAACATATCGAATGGAAACATGGCTAATAGAGATAACCAGTGGTGCTCGATGGCGATAGGGTATTTGTTCGACCAGTTCGTCCTTCTGCACAAGGACTACGTCTGGTTGAAGGGGTTGTGACTTAACACGGAAGATAAACTCTCTTCACCCTATTCTCCTTGACAATCGATTCGTCAAATGATGCCGATTACTCGTGGTAGATACTTGAGGTGATCTCCAAACCTTCACAGGCTTCTTCTTCGTGAACCACAATGACTCTTGGTCTCTAAAGAAATTCACACCTAACCGTCTAGAGAGTTTGCAGCTCTCAAGAGTAATAGGCGGAGTGTACTAGACTTAGATTCGAGTGATGCTGAACCACTATCTAATTCTTCGGCTCTAGGAGTTATCTCTCGGTGGGTTTAAACTCAAATCACTCAGAGAGGGGGTTTCTCAACAATCTTTTCAGAATCAAACGGAGCAGCCACCGGACAAAGCCGGCACGGGGTGGCTATTTATAGCCGCAGCCTTCCCAGATGGGAAATGACCATTTTGGACACGCGGTCCAGCCAATGGCCAACCGACACGTTCATAACGGTCGGATTTTGGAGCAACGGTAACATTACTTGAGGAACAAGTAATGCTAACTCCTCGATTTGAGACAAATCTCTCGCAACGAAGAATATCACAGTCTCTTGCTGGCAAGTATTTGCTCGGAACACAAAGAGATTTCTCTCACAACTTTCATAGGATTTGGGTTTAGCGTCAGAGAGTCAAAGTTTCAAATGCTACACCCCTCTTAATAGTACGGTGGTCCCATGACTCAATAAAGAGAAGAAGAACAACAAAGCAAATGCTACGTCTTCACTTCATCTTCATTCTCCTCGAACGCAGTCAATTTCCTCGGACAGACACCTAACCAATTGCTTGAACTTCATCAATTTTTAGGGACCACTCTTGTTAATATCATCTTCGATAATAACCTTCACTGCAACGCAGGGAGATTATCTTCGTCGTTTGCATCAAAACTCCTCGATATCTCAGGGACCTGTTACTCTGTGTGCATTAGCAAACACATAAGTTCCATACTGTTTATGTCAACAAACTCCAAAACATAAGGGGCCTATCATTGCACCAACAAATATCATTTACAATGTTTGTAGTGTTGCCAAAAAATAACGTTGCTGGTCTCTTCTTAAGATTTTAGGATTTGAATTACAGTATTCTAGGAGTTTTCTTTTCCTATTTTTCTTGTACATGTGTTCTTTATTAAATTAATTGCTAAATTCAAACACAACGACTTACTGTAAATGGTCTTTAAATTTAATTAAATGACACATATATTTACACATAATACAACTAGCAGTGTTCACATTTCGACCACACGCTACCAAGGTTGCGTTACTAGCGACGTTCCTTTCAAGTGCACGCTGCTAGAAGTTTCTGGCTGGTATGCATCCATGGTGCACCTTACTAGCTGCGTTCGCTCAACTCCGACGTTGCTAGTTTCCTATTATCAGCGGCGCTTCCATCTGCCATGAGCACTGCTGGTATTTGTCCAAGTTAGTTGTCGTGTGCGCTTTTCCACGTCGTTAATAAATAAAAAATCCTGTAAGGGTTCCTGTACTAGTGATGTGTGTCGATTAGTTTCGATTCGTTCCGCTCGACGCAGCCACTGCCTCCTCTCCAAGAAAGAACCTAGGGTTTCTCCTCCTACCGGCGGTCTGTCTCGTCTTCGCCCGCCCTAGGGCCATGGAGGCGCTGTTGACCCCAGCCCTTGCCAGCGGGAGGGATCTTGCTCTGTTTTTAGGTATTTTTAGGAGGAGGGCGGTGATGGCTCCATGTGGATCGAATAAGGTTATCTCCGTCTGGCCTCGTTTCGGTGATGCGTCTAGCGTCGTCTGAGGGCGTGTGGAGGCGTGTCTCCGCGGATCTCACGAGATTCGGTCGGTGCTGGTCTTTGGTGGATCCGCTGGATCGAGTCTTTGTTCGTCTTCATTCGTGACTTCGTGTGTCTAGAAATTAGTTCCTTTCGATCTATACTTATCTTCATCGGCGACGACTGTTGTTCTGATGCGGCTGGTCATGTGTGGTCTAGCATGACGACTTCCCGACTGATTACTACAACAAGTTTGGCTCGGCTCATGTGAGGGAGGGGTGATGATGACGGCGTGCCTTTGGCTCGCTCCAATGTTTGCAGTCGTCGCCTAGGTGGTCTACGAACATGGATATAATTTTTGTTATTTTTGTGTTCTTTATACTACCATGGCATGATGAATAGACGACATTTTTATCATAAAAAAAGATTGACATGTTATCTTCAATACTACAAAATTTCACATGCATTTGATTGTGCACATGAAAAAAAGATTCTTCACGTGAAGTTGGAGCAGTTGAACTTCTTTTCTATAAAATCTAGTACAAATCAATGTCAAGGATAAATTCTTATGCATGGCAATCCTACGAATCAAACAACACACAGGGACTTGAAGTTCTTGCTCACGAGCTCATATGCACCCTTGTGAACAGTAAAAAAAAAAAAAAGTAAGCAAAATCAGAAATATCTAAAAAAATTGGGGAACAAGCATTAGCGAGTTTTGAATATGCGTGCAAATTTTCATGAAGAAACAACAATCCAAAAATGCTTCCGTAAAAAGACAAAATGATACCCCAAAAAGTCTGTCGCTTGGAGCATTAATTTTGTTTTTTATGGAAGCATTTTAGAATGTTGTTTCTTCATGAAATTCGCACGCATGTTTAGAATTCGTCAATATTTGTTCCTTCTTATTTTTTCACTTTCTTTTACTATTTACGAGGGTGCATATAAGCTCATGAGCAGAACGGTTCTTTCACACACAGAGGAACAATTATGATAAATGATGTCGACCATGTCCATAGAAAAATACTACTCCCTCCAATCCTTATTTTGGATCGGAGTGAGCACCAATTAATTTCCAAACTTTTTATTTGTACGCTACGTTCTCCTACCACACGGAGGTTAGGAAAAGGAGACAAAGAAACCAGGTTAGTAGATACGTTTCCAATGCACACGCTCTAACTTTTATAAAAGGGAAAAAAAAGACAAGTAAAAAAATAGAAGAAGTGCACGCACACACACACGCTCTTCCTTTGTCACCACACTTTTGTCACTTGGTCCTGGGGCCCGGCAGCCAGCTGCACGGCCGCAACTTTGATGGTCAATCCTCGGTCAGCACCGCACCCGAAGCGCATGGGCTCCACGCCGCTGGCGCGTCCCGCCTGACACCTCAAAAGGACCCCATTATACGCATACACAGTCACCATCGACTCACCACGCTCTCCTCGTTTGCTTTCCTTCCCTTTGCTTTGCTTGCTTGTTCTCCTGCTAATACCAATATCTTGCTCCGTCCAAACCCCAGATTCTGGCCAGCACCAACTACCAAGATGCCCCTTTGATAGCCTGATTAACTAGTTTAACCACCTCACCTCTCACTGTGAGCCTGAGCCGCCGCAAACAAACGAACAAGCGAAAGCAAACAAAAGCTCAGGAAAGCAATTAAAAACTGGCACCACCAGCAGCAGAGCAGCAACGCGGTGCAGCATCCCAGTGCAGTGCAGTGGCCATGCTGCTACCGATGCAAATGCTAGCACTACTAGAGGTTAGTGGCGTAGTGGGGGAATATCTGTAGCCTTTCCCCCAAATCTTTTCCTTCCTCGGGCCTCTGCCCAAACAGTGCAAAACCGTCCTGGATTTGCGTTTTTTGCATGCAATCGAGAGGAGGAATCTTTCTACTACCCTGTTTACCACTCGCAAGTAACCAAAAAACCAGCATCATGACAGTGAAAAGCGTCTAACAAACCATGCTGCTCTGATTCCTTTTGCTTGCACTCCCAGCCCAAGCTCCAACCTCCAACCTCCAAGCGTGTGAGGCGTGAACGCCATATCCCATACTAGTAGAGATAGATAGAGTCATAGCCCATCCATCTATCAACAACTTTTGAGGTTTCTTGAGGTGATTGATCATGCCGCTTTGCTAGATGAGATCAAACACACCCATCTCTTTTCCAACCCCACACTCAAATCACAATCTTCCTTTCCCCCTCCTGCATTACTTGGAAAGGCTAATCTTTTCCGTTTTGCTTTGATCCATCCCTCTGCTCTGCTCTGTTCGGTGCCACTGCCAGCTTTGGCAAAGCCCCATTATTGCCCTCTGCCGCCCTCGCCTACTCGTCAGTACTCACCTCGCCTGGGTAGTACTTGCTGGCTAGCCCGCCGTCAATGCCCGCCCCGTGAATCTCTCGGCTCGCCATCACTGGGAATCTCCCATCGCGGTCGAGCCTAGGTGGGGTTCGCCAGGGCTTCATTTATTGTTCCCCCAAAAGATTCAAGCTCCAGCTCGTGGGTGGAGCTCTGGTAGCTCGGGGATTCGAGCGCCTTCTTCTTGAGTTCTTGGAGCCTCTGGCGCCTGCGCCTCCCCTCTCTTTCCGGTGAGGGTTTCAGCTCCGAGCTTCGATTTCAGTGTCTTCTTGGAGGTTCCCAACAAGATCCCCTCTTGTATTGCCTCGCCGGATTGGTTCATCCAAGATCTGAGCCCGGAGCAAGCGAGGAGCCCAAGATTTCATCTGGAGCTGCTGCTGTTGGGGTCATCTGCTGTCTGTCCATGGGTTCTCGTCCTCGGTCCGGCCGCGGGGAAGCCGCGGCGGCGCTCTTCGTCCTGGCGGCAGCGGTGGTGGTATCCTGGTCGGCGGCGGGGGTGGGCGCGATAGGGGCCAACTGGGGCACGCAGGCGAGCCACCCGCTGCCGCCGGACACGGTTGTGAAGATGCTCAAGGACAACGGCTTCCAGAAGGTGAAGCTGTTCGACGCCGAGGACGGCACCATGAGCGCCCTCAGGAAGAGCGGCCTGGAGGTCATGGTCGGCATCCCCAACGAGCTGCTCACCACCATGGCCAACAGCATGAAGGCCGCAGACAAGTGGGTCGAGAAGAACGTCTCCAACTACCTCAACAAAGGCTGCAACGTCAGGTATCCTATTAATTACTGTACTTTGTTGGCTCTCATTTGTTGCCATGCTTGATTGATTGATTGATTGATTTGTAACTAGTTCATGCTATCTCGAGTGTGGTCTCATTTGATTGTACTAGTAGTTCGGAAGATGAACTGTCATGAGTCTATAGTGAGGGATGAAGGCGACATTTTTCGCGGTACCGTCGATGTGTCTGTCTCGGCTTGTGGCCAACAAGTGTAGCTCTTGTTTGGCTCAATGCTCGACTTGGAGACCTGCTTCATTTGCGCTCGGTTCATATGGCTGGACAGTGACAAATCTAGAATTAGCAGGGAAATGAGAAATTTCCGCATTACCTTCAATCTGTCTCGATCGGAGACCCACTTCTCGGCGCTTTCCATGGTGCCTTCTGGTTTGCGCCCTGCTTGGCTGCACTGGTTACATGTATTCCTTGGGAACAGAAAAGTTACCAAGCAGGGCACTTTCTGTTTTCATTAAGCATCACATTCACATGATTGATGGTGGTATCGGTTTGAAGACTTCACTTTGCTCATCAATTCATACTGTTTCTGTAAATTACACGCCAACAAGAAGTTCACCATGTCCATGGTTCCAGCCGGTTCGCACTACTGGATTCTCATCATCACTTTTCTGAATTCAAGGCTCTTCTTGACATTGTAAAGTCCCCTTTTACAAGGCATGCCTATCCGGTTAGGTTAAATCTTCTCTCCTATTTAAAAAGGACGCAAGGTTCTGTCGTCCGCTCCTCCTTCGTCCAACCTTGCGTACGTTCTCCCCTCCTCTTTTCATTTGGAATTTTTGCTCCCATCTCTAGTTTTTTCAACTCGTTTTTCCTGAAAACCGCTTCACCTGCCCCACCTCTTATTCACTTACCAAACAAAATTATGTCTTTTTGGTAATCGAGTAAGTGCTTTCCAAATAGTAAGTGTTAACTAAATAAAAACTTTTTTTTTACACAATCACATAATATGGGCAAGGCAAATCGTGGGCTAACGTACTAGATACTGGATACCCTGTTGCAATGCACGCATAGTTCAAAAAAGCGCTAGGCGTTAATTGTGTGTTTTGCCACCACCTTGCGCTTTTCTGATATGCGCAGATTAAGCGCAGTTATGCGCTAGGCGTTTTGCTATCGCCTAGAGCCTAGGCGCACTTAAGCGCTCGCTTAGGCGCGCCTTTTTTTTTTTAACTATGAATGCACGTATCTAGTTGAATTTGAAGGTTAGGCCATCTACAAGTCTGTCTATTGTATAAAAGGCCTTTATATGGTTGTAGGCCATTTTGTATTAAAAGTATCCGTCTCTCACAAAAACTGTACCAGGGTCCAGGAACATCTAGTAAAAAGCATTTTTTAGCCTTTGTTGAAAGCTGGCCTGTGGGCCTTTTTACAAGGTAAAAGTTACAAATTATTTAGCAAGCAGAAACCAGTCAACTCTTCTTTGTGCTGCTACAAATGACAGTTCCTGGGAGTTCCCTTGATCCATTATGTGTATAGGAACAATGTATTACATTTAGATGCTTATTTGTTAATGTATAAATAGGAGTATATTTGCGTAAACAGCAAGTTGTGAAACCATGCACAAGACAGTGTAAAGGACCATCTACGGTTCTAACATGTGGGGTGACCATTCGTTAACCGTTTACATTTATTTGGAACAATGCTCACAGCGTGCATTACGAGGTTCATGTCTTACATGAGATGTTCACAGCCAACCACTTATGAGTTGTGCGTACCATTTTCAAACGGAACTGAACGATCAATTTGAGCAGTAGCATTCAATTGCTTCCCTTCGAAGCTCCTAGGGGGAAGAAGGGGGGACCTTATACCATGGAGGAAATGCATCCTTTTTTGTCCAGTCCTCTTTATTTCTGTTGCTTCTTTGAGGGTGATATAATAGTTGGCCTCTTCCCTCTCCCTTGAGTTATACCTCCTGTATAGAAGTTACCTCATACCTACTGTCTTGCAATGACTATGTTTATACTCATTTCACTACCTGCTGGACCGTGTGGTCCTTGTGGACGTGCATCTCTCTTATGTGTCATAATTTCAAAGATTTTTTAAACTGAAACTTGAAGGCTTCAACCTTTTTAGCACATTCTGAAAACCTATCAGCACTACCAAGCACTACCAAGCATTTTGCAAACATTTTACATCTTTCTGTTCTTTCTATGATGTGTTCAATTTATGGCTGTTTTGCACATATTTTTTATTGAACTATGTTAAATTCCTAAGCCATAGTAACAATCAATTTCTTGAACTCAGATTATTATTCAACCTGGAAATCCATGAACTATTTCATTGGTGGTTTTGCAATGGTTTGGGAGAATATGCACATTTCCAGCTTTTGATATACTTTCTTCCGCAATTTTCATGTCTCTAGCTTGTCTGAACTACTTTTTGGCACGAGGCAAACTATCGACTTTGATTTGTAAATACAACCTTGTAATTTAACCTAGTAATACAGAGTCAAACCACATCTGTTTTGCTTTTTAGCAGTATCCCTCCATCCTATAACACTGTACTGGTAGCATTTATTTTGATGAAGCAGCTCTACGGTAGTAGATGCACTGCCCCTGATAAATTTCATGCAGCATTCTTTTTAAGTTGCAACTCCAATGTCTGCTACCTGCTTGGTGATCTAGTAAGCTAGACTATGTGATAACACTTCATCTGAACTACTGATAAGCACATGATGAAATGAAATGTTCTTTACTGCTTCCACAATATGTTGTAAGCAAAATGCATGTTCAGCAAGATCAGTTTAGGCTCCATGTTCTCATTGCCCCATATTCGATCTCATTCTTCCAGCAATGCCTTCTTGATGTTGATCCACCACTTGCATATATCATTGTCGCATCTTGATTTGCCCTGTTATTTTGCTAGGTATGTTGCTGTTGGTAACGAGCCTTTCCTGTCGACATACAACGGAAGCTTTCTGCTAACTACCTTTCCTGCCCTCAAGAACATACAAAGTGCACTCGTGAAGGCTGGTTTGGGCAATCAAATCAAAGTAACTGTTCCTCAAAATGCTGATGTCTATGATACAGCAACGGGCAAGCCTTCTGACGGGGATTTTCGCACAGATATTCATGATCGGATACTCGAAATTGTAAAATTTCTGAGCGACACTGGTGGTGTTTTCACTGTCAACATCTACCCTTTCATCAGCCTCTACATTGATCCAAACTTCCCTGCTGAGTATGCCTTCTTTGACGGGCGCTCACAGCCCGTTGTTGATGGCTCTGCAACATACACAAACATGTTTGACGCAAACCACGACACGCTCATCTGGGCTCTGAAGAAGAATGGATATGGGAACCTGCCGATCGTTATTGGGGAGATAGGCTGGCCAACTGACGGTGACATGAACGCAAATGCTCAGCTCGCCCAGCGCTTCAACCAAGGCTTCATGACACATATCGCCACTGGGCAAGGGACCCCGATGAGGCCTGGACCGATCGACGCTTACTTATTCAGTCTGATCGATGAGGATGACAAGAGCATACAGCCAGGGAATTTCGAGCGCCACTGGGGGATCTACACATACGATGGCATCCCAAAGTATCAGCTCAACTTCGGTGTGCCGAATTCGCAGATCAAAAGAGCAAGCGGCGTGAAGTACCTTGACAAGAAATGGTGCGTGCTGAAGCCCACTGTCAGCCTCGACGACCCAAAGCTTCCGGACACGGTGAGCTACGCGTGCGCCAGGGCGGACTGCACCAGCCTTGGCTACAGGACGTCCTGTGGGATGCTGGACACCCGGAGCAACATCTCGTACGCCTACAACAGCTTCTACCAGAAGAACGACCAAGACGACGTGGCCTGCGGCTTCTCGGGCTACGCGACGACCACCGGCCAGGACCCCAGCACCGGGACATGCAGGTTCGGGATCATGATCGAGGTCGACTCGGCCTACTCGTGGAAGCCGCGGCGGGTCCGAAGCAACTACCTCCTGGTGCTTCTCCTTGCACTTGTTCACCTCTGTGTGTCATCCTCATAGCTGTTTTTTTTCTTTTTCTTTGCGGAAGATGGCCCGGCCATGACAGCATCAACAGTCTGGCAGCTTAGAGGGGTATTTGATGCCTGCTGTCTGTTCATCCATGTAGGAACCTTTTTCAATCTTTTTCTTCTAATTTCGGTGGATGCGGACGTCGCAGCCGCATGGTTGAAAATTCATCTCGTTAGCGTAGCTTTGATCTTCCGGTACCATTGTGATTGGGATGGTGATGCACTGGACCATTTATACCCAGGAATGTGACTGAGGGCATAGCTATCAAACTTGCAAATGTGGTGAGTCCAGATCAGTCTTTTTTTTCGGTCTCTAGACTTAGAGCTGTGCTTCATAACAACCTTTTTTTTTGCATGCCAAACAAAGCATTTCTGAATGCATTTTCACTCCGATGGAACACATTGGTAACCTATGCACCATAGGCCATCCAAGTAGCCATGGCGGCCATACACTAGCAGTAGGCTTTGGAGCACTGGCAATCTGAGTCGATGTACTGAAAACTTGAGACCAATTGCCTGTACACATCTGCACTCGGGAGCAGTCATTTCAGATCATGGATCTAGTGCCAGACAACCATCTGCTTGAATCCATGTTGCAGTTATGGTTTTTGTTTTTCAGTGGTTGTTATCGGTGTCAAGCTGCCAGCTATGTCGGCATCATCGCCGTCGTTGTCGTCGTCGTCCCCATCATCGTCTTCTTAAATTTTGTAGCTCCGGACTGCAATGAAGAGGCAATGTGGATGGCTTATCTCCCAAGAATTGACAACCTTATTTTCCTCACCATCCGTATAATAACTTAATGAAGTAACCACCATGATAAAAATGCACTTGGATTGCATTCCAAACCAAGCAATTGAACTAAAACCCTGTGGTGTCAGCTCATCCAAGCACAACATAGGTTCATAAACTTTTGGTTTAATATCAAAAGAAATAAAAACAGAGGTGTTTTTTTTTTTTGAAAAGCCATGGGGCCAATTAATCACATAGCCTTTATGTACAGTCGCCCACTGAGTGACACCAATAATTGGTTGCCTGCCATGAGCTAAAAACAAGAATGGGTCCTTGGAACTTGTTTGAAACATCCACATAAAAAATGTGTGATGGCAAGCAAAGGAAGCCACACCACCTAAGAACCATACCAACAGAACCTAAAGGCAGGCATCCACACCTCTTAATCCAACCAAAAGCACACAAGTGGAGTAGCACATAGACAGCACAAGCACAGAAGAGATAAAGAAAAGCATATGAATGTATCCACTGAGTCCATGAACTCTGTCCGATGTGCAGGTGGTGTCACTCATGCTTGCCACTCCTTTTCCCTCCTCCTTATCCTTCCCAATGTGGCAACCCATTTCCCCTCCTCCTTATCCTTCCCAATGTGGTAACATGGGTTACTCGGATCAACGAAAAAAATAGCGCGCTATTTTGACGCGTCGCTGTAGCGTATCAGCAAAGGCCACGTTACGCTTTTAGCTAATTGGTTCACCACGGCGCTATTTGCGCTATTTGCGCTATAGCGCACTATTTCGACGCTAAATGAAATAACGTTGTAGCGTTTTTGCGTGTGCCACACAGCGGCCCATCACATCGCCACCAACTCACCCCCGCTCCCTCTCAGACACAACCCATACAACAGCCCATATAGCAACGCATACAACCTAACCTAGCAAACTCGTCATAAGTTTCCCACCAACTCATGATTGAGGGCGGCGGCGGCAACTGCGTCGTTCGTGTCCCGTGAGCGAAGGCAGCGGCGGCGTTGTTCGTGACTCGTGAGCGAAGGCGGCGGCGGTGGTGTTGTTCGTGGCTCGTGAGCGGCATCTGCTTCTCTTCATCCCGCCTCCAAGTAGCAGCGTCGGCGCTGTTCGTGACTCGTGAACGAAGGCGGCGGCGCTTCGTGAAAGGTATCGGCTTCTCTTCACCCCATCTCCAAGTAGCAGGTCGGCCTCGTTCGTGACTCGTGAGCGAAGGTGGCGGCGGCGATGGTTCATGAGCAGTGGTCGCTTCTCTTCATCCCGTCTCCAAATAGCGGCGGCGACGGCGTTCGTGGCTCGTAAGCGAAGGTGGCGGTGGCGATGGTTCATGAGCAGTGGTTGATTCTCTTCATCCCGTCTCCAAGTAGCGGCGGCGGCGGCGGCGTTCATGACTCGTGAGCGAAGGCGGTGGCGGCGGTGGTTCGTGAGCGGCGACAACTTCTCTTCGTCCCGTCACCAAGAAGCGGCGTCAGCGTCGTTCGTGACTCGTGAGCGAAGGAGGCGGCGGCGGCAGTTCGTGAGCAGCAACGGTTTCTCTTCATCCAATCCCCAAGTAGCGGCGTCGGCGGCGGCGGTTCGTGAGCGATGGCGGCTTCTCTTCATCCCGTCTCCAAGTAGCGGTGTCGGCTACACCCCCAACTCAAGCAAGCCAGCCACCATGTGAGAGCAACCTCTCTTCATCCCATCTCCAAATAGCGGTGTCGGCCTCATTCCATTTTCGCCCCGAGTCCCCATCCTTGCAAATTAGGGAAGCCTTGAATTTTGTGATATATTTGACATGTTTATGCAAAACGCAATTTTCAAATATAGCACGCTATAACTTCTAGAGCATTGCTATGCCAACGATACATCTTGGACGATTTTGGCACGCCGTCACATACCAGCCTTTGATGTACCAGGCCAAATCATCAGACTCCGCTCGATATAGCGTCGTACTGGGATCGTAATCTATAGCATCGTGTGCACAACACTTCCATAACTTCTATAGGATCTAGAGAAGGACGGCGCTAAATCTTGTAGCGCGCTACCTTTTTCAATGGTTCAAATGTTTGTGCTTTGTCATTCTCGGAGGTGATGACACATCTGTCGAGGAACTCTAAGGGCATGGCCAATGCATAGCCACAGGGTGATGTCTCGCACGCCATGTAGGATCGAATATCAAGTAAAGTAGGTTTGGATAGGGAAGCGGGATCCTCTGCAGGAGGCGAGTGTTTGGAGAGAGAAAGTGTGGTCCGGTATAAAAAGCCGAAAACATTGGAGTGAAGAGTAGAGATGCATATGTACTAGAGTCTTTATTTTCTATTTCTTGATGAGGCCCACTAGTGATAGCTTACATTGGGAAGAAAAAAAAAACTGTAGATGCTTCAAACTATCTTTTGTTATGGGACATCTGTATCCATATGCCACCATTGTACATGCCCTAATGAGTCCTGAACCACAGCACACCCGAAAAAGGTTGCTGCTTTTCTACTGGAGATTTTGCTGTACAGTAGATACCTACAAGTAGCACTATTGGTAGTAGAAGAGGTAACAGTAAACAGGTGGCGAGGTTAGTAGCTTAAGAAGCCTAGCTGTCTTTCTTGACCCCTGAGCCCTCTTGGGGATGGTGTCAGGGAGGGCATGTGCCTGGTTGTTGCTGTGCGAAGATGCACTAGCAGACTAGCAGTAGAGGCATCCAAATCCATCCCCACTGGTCACTTTCTGTTCATTCCAGGCCTACTCAGGTGGGGCATGACATGAAAAAAAGTTAGCTCATTTGTGTGTGTGGTGTGTGGTGTGCACTGGGTTATTGTGAGTCTTGTCTTCCTTATCTGGTTGCCCTCCTTTGCTGATTTCCTGAGGCCCTCATCCTCTCTCCCAAGTGCCTGCCAGGCAGAGGGAGGAGACAAAGATTCTTGAGCAAAAAGGAGGAGGCGCCAGTAAGATTCTTGATTGATCTCCCTTTCCATTACACACAGTACACAGTACACCATGGGTGGCATGAGCAGTTCTTTCCCCTCTAGTAGACTGGTAAAAAGGGGTCCTCTTCCCCCACAGAAAAAGCAGCTGACTTGATGTGGTATAGGTTCTCCCCCTCCCTCCCTCACTCCCTCAGGCCTGTCCCTCCGCCGTCCCATCCCAAAGGGGTTTGATTTGATTTGATCCGTGTGGAGGGTGGCGCAGAGGCAACGTGGAGCAAATAATGCAGCCCTGAGGTACCAGTACCAGTACTCCAGTAGTGGTAGTTTTTCTCTGGGCTTGGGGGGGGGGGGGGGGGGGGCGGTGAAAGATCTTGATTGGGGCGAGTGAGACCGGGGTGGTTGTCATGATGCGGCGTAGGGTCCAGCGCCGGGGTGGTTGCTGATGCCGTGATTGGGTTTGGGTTTCTTTCAAGGTGATATACTAGATCTCATCTCATCGGCCAGGGATGAGATTTGAGGGGGAGGCAGACCTTGTGCGGAGGGCCTGAGGCAGCAGAGCTTCTCTCCGGTTGATGGGGCCGCCTGCTCCGCCGACGTCGTCGCCGGCACGGCTCGCCGGGGAGCTCCGTTGTTCTCTGGCGCGCTGCTGACTGGGGAGGCAGGTGCTCCGGGCCTGCGGGAGGAGGAAGAGTTCTGCTGGTTGCCTGTTATTTTCTTGGGGAGGGAGGAGAAAGAAGTGAAGGGAAGATATCAACTTGATCTTTGGTCCCTCATCAAGGTACTTGTGTGTTCTCCTTTTTTGTCTCTCTTGCTGCTGGGGAAATGGAATCATGAATTCATGATGTTCTTGCCATAACTGACGATTCCACTTGTGAAGAAGGTACTCTGCATACTCTCTGTTGCGCAGTAGTACACGGCATTCACTCATTCATCTGATGATACTAGCATCTTTGTGTACCTCTTCTCTCTTACTCTCAGTGCTCATATGTGTTCTAAGCTGTTCATCATCATTGACTTTTCCAAGTGCAAAAAAATTGGTCCTGATTTGCAAGCTTGCTAATTCTGCTCCTCACCTCTTTGTGTTCCATTCTGTTGCTTCAGTGGCAGCAGCTTTGACGTGCGAGTAGGAGCAGCGGCACCGGAGATCTCGGGCTCTGGCATGGGCTCGTTCGGGATGGAGTGGAACCAGAGGAGCTCGGTGCTGTGGGACTGGGAGAATTTCCCGCCGATAGGCGAGAACCCCAAGAACGCGATGCAGGCCGATCCAAGATTTGCCGCCGTTGCGGCTACCATGGGGAATGAACCGCTCCATTCTTCTGGCGGTAGCGGCACCTTCTCTTCCAGCTCAGAGATGGGGTATGGCTCTTCCAAGAGCTCCATGTCCGCGTCGATCGATTCTTCGAACAGGGCTGGGAACAACATGGAGTTCAGATTTGCGCCTGTCAAAAACCCTGATAGGAACACGAGCAAGAACACCGAGCTGGGTAAAGTTGATAACACGAGAACTGGAACATCTCCGTCGCCTGTGGTGGCAGTGAGCAGTGGAGAGCCGGTGATCGGCCTGAAGCTTGGCAAGAGAACTTACTTCGAGGATGTCTGTGGAGGGCAGAATGTCAAGAGCTCGCCATCGGGTGCTGCGAGCGCGCCAAACAAATCTCCTGCTTTGGGCAAGAAGGCAAAGGCGGAACAACAGAAGCCACATAACTCGTACTGTCAGGTTGAAGGCTGCAAAGTCGACCTCTCTTCTGTTAAAGATTACCATCGAAAGCACAGAGTCTGTGAACTTCACTCTAAGGCTCCGAAAGTTGTTGTCGCTGGTCTGGAGCGACGCTTTTGCCAACAGTGCAGCCGGTGAGATGCTTTAGATTGCAAACAGTGACATCCTTGAGCACAAAAAAACTCCGTTGGTCTGATCTGTTTCTTTCTCTTCTTTGATTTTCCACTTGTTTCTAGGTTTCATGCTTTAGCTGAGTTTGACCAGAAAAAGCGAAGCTGCCGTAGGCGTCTCAATGATCATAATTCCCGCAGGCGGAAGCCACAGCCAGAAGCAATTTCTTTCAGTTCATCAAGGATGTCTACGATGTTTTATGGTAGGTTACTAGGCTTGTATTTGCCTTATGTTTTGTAAAATTCATGCGTTAAGTAAGATGCTTACATATGTCCTAAAACAGCCACGCATAGTCACGCCTACTCAGCGGCACAAAAAATTACTAGGGTAGAGCATTTTTTGTGTTTGAAATGGTCAATTTCTTTGTTGATTCAAATTTCCTCGCTAGTCATAATGTAAAAAATTAGTCACAATTTTCGTAACTGTGATATCAGAAAGGCTCTTTGTGATCCTGGTGACTGCCATCTGTGAGGGTTTCTGTTGATAGGAACAATTTATGATGATTCCTGTTGATGGGAATTAATGGATAACAATTGTACTCCCTCCGTTCCAAATTAGTTGACTTGAATTTGTCTAAATACGGATATATCTATACTTGTTTAGTGTCTAGATACATTCGTGTCTAGATAAATATGGGTCAAGTAATTTGGAACGGAGGGAGTAGTTGTCCCTATTTTAAGGAGTTGTGCCCAATGTACTATTCATTTCACTTTGGATTACTCAAAACATTTTTGTACTTTTATCTGTTTATAATTATGTTATTGCGTCAATGGTATAGTGATTCAGAAAAGGAAAAACAAACACATAATTGTACAAACAAATTGAGGATTTGGAGTTATGGAAGCAGTTACATTTCTGACTTATTAACATTTTGTGCTAAAACTTTTGTAATGATTTGAACAGATGCAAGGCAACAGCCAAATTTCCTATTTGGTCAGGCTCCTTATGTTCAAATGAGAAGCTGTGGAAGTTCTTCATGGGATGACCCAGGAGGCTTCAAAGTTACACACACAAAAGCTCCTTGGTTAAAACCAACAACTGCTGCAGGTGTTCATGGGATACATTTATCTAGTCAGCAGATGTCGGACAATATTATGCCACATGGTGCACATCATGGTTTCGATGGGTTCATGGCATTCAAGGGAACTTGTACAAAGTTCCCTAATCAAGGTATTTCCCCGCTTATGAATGAATTTCCAAACGAAATGGTGAAAAAGTGACCATATAAAGGTCATCACTTACATGTAAACTCTTCTTCCTACAATTCCTAACTAAAACAAGAATAGATAAATGCACTTCTTCGTGTTTTTTCCACAGAACCACCTTATGAAATTAGGATGTTTCTTCTAATTTGTAGCTGTTTGTTGGTTGTTCTTTCGAGTTAACATAACTGACATGAAGCTTTCTGCACTTTCTGAACATATAGCTGTTTCATTTCAACATTTTATTAGGTAAGTTTAGTTTGCAACATATGACTATATACATGGTCCTTATTTTTGTAATCTGAGGACCTGATTGCTAGGTCCATTCTTCTCCATGTTTTATCTTTTCAAGGAGCTCTAGTCACCTACCCTTATTTTAGCAACCTCTGGTTAATCATGCTCTTTTCACTGAATTTGCTTCCTCGTAGATGATTGTACTTCACAGATCCACCTTAAGAAGAGCTGTCAGCCTGCCCTCTTAGTACTGATTTGGTTCTGACATTTACCAGAAACTATGATTAGTAGTACCATTTGAGACTATAGCTTTGGGTCCGGAAGAGACTGTGGATTACCTTATTTGTCATAGTCTGGCATGATTGAGTTGCTCAGACGAATTTTTAATAGTGCTTTGTTTTTGTTTTTTATACTGGAAAGTTGTTGATAATGAGGCACATGCAGGCAAGCCTTGGGGCCAGAATAAATAAATAAAACAATAGTCTGTTATAGAATCATGAAAAATTTGGTTTCATCTTTACTAGTAAAGTAATGATAACTTCAGAACTAATTGAGATTTTCCATTGCACAGTAACTCTGCATCTGCGGCGATTATATTCTTAAGTATGTTTAGGCACTCCAAAGAATCTTTTCCTTGGTGATGAACATTAGCACTAAAAGTTGTTCTACTTGTTTACCCTTCCAGGTGTCCAAGCTTCTGCTGTTGCTTCCGACTCCAGTGGAGCCCCGGATCTTCAGCATGCTCTCTCTCTTCTGTCAAGCAACCCAGTGGGTGCTGCCAACCTCCAGCCAAGTCCCCAGATGCACTCTGGGGTGGCAGCCATTGCCGGCGCCCCCAACCCCGCGATGCACGCGCTGGGATCATCGACGGGGCTCTGGCTAGACGGCAGCCAGCCCCTCGATGATCACCCGCGGTTCCAGGTCTTCGAGCGCTTGGGGGACCATGACAGCGAGCTCCAGCTCCCAAAGCCTTCCTACGACCATGCCTCGCACTTCGACCGGATGCACTGATGATGGCTCCGGTCCACTGGGTGCGTGATTTTGTCACGCGATCAACGCCGTTTCTTCGGCCTGAAAATCGTAATGCTGAATTTACTTTGCTTTGACGCCGTTGCCTGTCTAGAGGCCTATGGTTTTGGCAATGCCTAGAATAAAGGCGCACACGAACAGACTTAGGATCAAATCGACCCAGTTGTGTTGCCATGGAGAAAGATTTTGATCCATCATTAGCCATTTGTCTGAATAATTCTGAACTTGCTATGTTTCTGAATGGCTTCTCCAACTGTAACTGATCATGGTTTTAAATTCTTGATGATGACATCGCACGGCCGTAGCGGTGGTGCCAGCCATTGCAAGAGGACCGGCAATGGGTGGGACACAGATCCAATGACCGCGGCATAACCTGGCCAGGCACTGTGCATCGCCCCGTAGCGCCGGGCACTGTTCATGCTCTGTCGTGTGGGTGCCGTTACCGTTCCTGTCGATCCGTCCGTTGATTTTAAATCGGACGAGGGGGGCATGCCACCATTACTGTCCCTAAAGCCTAAGGCAGTAGGTCTAAAAACATGAGCACAGGAGACTGCAGGCATCAGGTGAAAAATGAACTGCAGGTTTGGAAGAAAAAAAAGAACATGCACATAAGCATCTTGGTATCATCTTTTCAGGGACTTCTTATATTCCATAATTATACACCAATCATTTGTTTAGACTCTGATAGTGTACAATAATATTGCAAGTACAGTTCCTTCCTCTGCCTACCATTTTTCTGCCTTGAGAAGGTATGTACGTACCAGTATGTATGGATTTTCAGTTGCAGATAGTGTGACCTGCACTGCTGCGCTTCTGACTCGGATCAGCAGCTAGGCATCGCCATGTCCCTCTGGCGATCCGCTGCCCAGGACGCGGCAGCGGTACTCTCCAAGCGCCCAGATAGGGAAGATGTTCCGATACTGGGAGTAGGTGATGGCGCAGTTCCTGGCAAAGATGCCGATGATCTCCTGTGGCACAAAATTCCAACAGCGATGAACAAACAAACGCAGACAGAACAGCAACTGAATGCAGGATTGCCGGTTAATCAGTGTCTGGAATCTAAGCAGCAGGCGGTTTTGACAGTGATTTTCATGAGAGTGCCCTTACAAGAAAAGAAAGTGCCACTGCTCGGTTCGTGGAATACTTACTTGCTGAGGGAACTCTCCATCCTCTAGTTGTAGGTTGATCAAGACCTTCGCTGCCCGGTGCAGAGGCCCTGGGTCTCTCTCGGCCTGCTCCAACGGAAATTGAAATGCAGATACCAATGAGCACGGCGAATACCTCAATGAACAATGTCAAATCAAGGAGAAAGGGAAAATAAAACACAAAGAACCTGCCCAGCATCAATTAGGGCCAGCATGGCCCAACTGGTGTTGACTACATGGGGGCGCCTTCCTTCAAGTTCAGTGTAAACCTATTTGCAGAAATTTAAGAAAGAATGTTCAGATCAGAGAAATTCTCTTTTGCATAAAAAAAATCAGAAGAATGCATGCATGTTTGGTTTTTTTGCTTTACTGGTTGATTGATATTTTGAAGCATAATTTGTTTTGCTGAGGAATTGAAGACAAACTCTTAGGACGAACAGGACAATCCTTTTGTATCATATATTATAAAACAACCAGCTCATGATTGTATACGAATGAATAATTAATTTTTATCTCAAGCTAGTGTCCCTCGTGTGTTACTTCTTATACATCAAGATCCGCATATGATATTTCTCCCTTCTAAGAAGTAGAGGCCATCATGTAGAGGCCCTTCTTATTGGTTGTTAACAGATCTCAACATGACTGCTAAGTCTGAGCTAACAGTAAACTTGGGCTTCATACTTATGATCAATATAGGACCGATCTGTTTCCAGGTTGAATCGCTGCATACGGACATCCATCAATAGGCATTACCTCCTAGGAAGAAATGAATGTACCTTATCCCTGCATGACAAATAGCTTTCTCCCCAGCCACCAGAAGGAACCTCTTTCGACAACAAGAAGCCGCATGCCTTCCTGATAGCCGGACAGTTCTTGAATGTCCTTCCAGCAGCGACCAATCCCCTCACTGCAGACCACGCCCCATGGGTGAAACAAATACCCCAGGAGCCATACCTGTTGCGAATAGAGAGAGCAATGAGCAATAACAGCAGCAGCTTCTGTGTTTGAGTGGAAACACCAAAAGCACGAACAACAGTAGCAGCAGATATATTCTCTTATTCCGAAATGGAGTTTTTCAACACTAACCATGAGCCGTCACTCCTTTGAATACTCAGAATGAAGTTATCGGCTTTATGGATGCATTTGTCAATCTCCTCCCTTCGATGCTCAGGGTAGTGCTTTCTGAATGCAACCAGGGCCTGGATCACTGCCGAAGTACATTCAACAACACTGCCAGTCGAGTTTAATCACATCTCAGTTCAGTTTCTCTTAAACACGACAAATCAGCATAATAACAAGAATAGGGTTGTCACATCTTACGGATGATCAATCATTATGTCCCCAAAGATCTCAGAAGGATTGAGAAACTGAACAGTTTTAAAAGCATGTCAAATTGCAAAACACTATTTACAAAGGGCTGAATGTGTAGAGTCCTCATTACAGTTGTAACTCACCTCCAGCCAGGCATAAGACCTGGTGAGTTCATATGATGCAAAGCCACCATTTCCGTTCTGTAAAAAACGGTTTATCCGACAATAATTAGTTCCACCCAATTTAAACAAGCATATTGTTCGAGAAAATTTAAACAAACATATATGCAAAAAAAATTCATAGATAAATCTGTAAGAGCATAGAGCATAAGTGAACTATTGACTCCGTCGAGTAGCTTTAGAGGTTTGAAAAGGGGATATGCATACCATCCAAGAAAGCAGACAATTGACAGCATCATAAAGTCTATTGGCTTCTATTGGTACGCCAACCATTTCCGGAGAAATCTTTGACAACAACAATGAGGCCTGATGAAAGAAAAGAAGGAATTTCATAAATTGTGAAGACCACAACATCACAAAAGAATATACTACAACTTGAGAGTTATTATGGTTAGTGGCCTGATGAATGGACTCTTTTCTGTTAATATTATTTTCAAGCGAAAAAGGTTAAATACATATGAAAGTTAGTGGTCAAAATTCTAAAAGTTTGTCTGCATAGACTAATGGGCGATATAAATTTTGGAATGGTGGCAATACCTTTAATCCTACTGCAGTGCAATCTGATACAGGCCAAGCATGATCAGCGGTTGAAAAGGTCCATGCACCTTTAGATATATGACGATACCAGTCACTCAAATCTCCATGGCAGTCGTGAAGAATCTTTCACAGAACACATAACAGAAATGGAGTCAAACGATGACCTAATCTGGCCAGAAAACTAAGCATCAGAAATTTACCTGTGAATTTTTTATGTAGTCATGGGCTAGTTTAAGAGTAGGACAGAACTCTTCTGTGAGTTCCGTAGCCAGTATAGCTTCAACTGTAAAAGCTGTGTCCCAAAGCTGGCTGCCATTATAACCCTACGGTGACAGGACCATTTCACTGGTATTATATTAGCATAGCAAGCCAAAAGAAAAGATTAACTATATCTTAGTATCTCTCCAGATTACAGAATAGTGTTACGTATGTTTGAAGACGGTATGCCCGGACCAAATTACTAAATGACAAAAATAGACACTGTGCTAACTGAAAATGTAGAGTAACTCGCAGTGCTATTTAACTAAAGTTAAGTGCACATGTGAAGCTATGGGGTCCATGACAACATAAAGAATAACCTGCATCTTCATGCCATCTTCAGCAACCCACAAATAATCATAGATCCTTGGAATATGAAGTTTGAATTCCTCTGAGTTAGGATCTTCTATCCAGCAACAAAGCATATTCAGTACCTGCACAGTTTTTCTTTTTTCATTTTTCACAATAATCAACTGAAAACAGGAATGTCAAAAGAAAAAAGGAACAAAAATAAATAACCGCATGCCTTTTTTTTCAGAAACCAGCATGATTTTAAATATACCTTCCCTACAGCACCACTGCAAACATATTGGGTGTTCTCATCTTCGTAATGAATATGTTGCATGGCATTTTTCAAAGCTTTCTCCCTCAATTTGCTTCCAGGCCAATGTGACAGAACTGGTTCAACAAATTTGTGAAGAGTGGTCCATAAGATATCTTGTCCCAGTGGATGAGGACAGTACAGATCCTCCTACAGTAAGTTATAATAAAATCTGTCAAGCAATATTTTATTATTATATTCCGCATGGAGATCTCTACCTAAAGTAATAAATAAAAATGTGTGATACTGACACAGGAGCCATGTCCGTTTACAGATCAAAAACCATGCAGAGCAGAAACTTCTCAATAGCATAATAACATGAAGTTACTTTATGTTGTTACTGGTTTGGCACATGCACGACGAAACAAGTTCCAACAAACCTTAGCACATTGGTTGCGAGCCTTGTCCCAATCAATCTCATCATAGGGTACTTTATAGAGCTCCTTCCGTAAGTTCAATACAGTTGGTGTAATTGGGCCGACAAACCTCTTTCCATATATGTAAGACATGGGAAAGTATACCATTCGGCAATGGGACCACATGCGCCCTGTGTGCGACGCAGAACATTTTAGCAAAGATAATAAGGTAAGAAATTACGATAATATATACTCCCTCCGTCCCAAAATAAGTGTCTTTAATTTAGTACTCCCTCCGTCCCAAAATTTAGTACAAAGTTGAGTCACTTATTTTGGGACGGAGGGAGTACAACTTTAGATTATGATAATATATAACCCCTCCGTCCGAAAATAAGTGTCTTTAATTTAGTACAACATTGTACTAAAGTTGTACTAAATCAAAGACACTTATTTTGGGACGGAGGGAGTACTATAATAAAATTATTGCCTTCTGATAAAGTTTGTGATGATAGAAAATGATTTTTGTTCTGCTGCAAAAAAGAAAAATGGTTTTGTTGCCAATCTGTCAAATAAACTTTCCCAGGGTCAGCTGCATGAGAACCATACTTGCAGTATATTCTACTGATCATCTGCACTAACAGTCAAACAAGCATTCCATGCAGTTTATATGATAAATTTTGCCAGTGTTGAGTTATTAGTCATTATGATAAAATTTCTAGATAACTAAATACAAGCCAAAAGAGAAAGCGAAAAGGTATTTAAGGGGGAAACAAACCTGGATGAAATGGGAGGCAGTATGGAAGTAACCATAGTTCTGGAAGCAATGGATTGTTACCAGACCAGTCAAATACACCAAGAACCTTAAGAAAGTAGAGACATCAGAAGAACTCTCTGGGTTTGAAACAAGTACACTTGTAATAACAAGACCAAAGCAGATAACAGAAAAGAAAACAATGCATAACCTCCGTACCGAAAGCCAAAACTTTCCCCATGATGTTGTAAAGGTTGCTCCTCCATGATCCAAAATCCAATTCTGAGCTAACTGAATGGCTCCATCTTCACTATCTGATCCTTCTCCAAGTAATCTCAAGGTAACATAGTTCAGGACAGAACCGAACATGGTGCTTGGGCCCTCAATGTGCAATCCCCAGCCTCCATCTTTGTTCTGCGCTTAAATTCACGGAAAATTTCCCTTTCTTTGAAAAGCATAAACAAAAATAGTAATGGCATATACATTAGGGTAGTAGTGAGATGTAATGTGGACATAAGGAATGAGATGAAACACACAGCATGTGGATTGCAAAGCCAGATTTTGTTTGCGTAAAAATATCATAGTTAAGAAGGTTTTGTTAAGATGAATATTTCCTTGCCTGATGATTGTAGAGATACCGACGTATCTCCTTCTGATGCTCTGACGATAAGACAGTATTTAGAGCACCAGTCGAATGCAGCGCTATTACCTGAATAAAAATAGGGTGAGGAAACCAAATGGCTCACTTCTCTCATACAGAAGTACAACAAAACAAAGGATAACGTAGAATGAGATGCCACAATATCTGCAATGCTGAAACCAAGTGAGAAAAGTGACGCTCAGCTGGTAACCGATACAGATCTTTCACACCTTTCTAAACAGGAATGCAGGAGCTCTAACAGATCAATAGAGGAAGGCAAAAGTTTACTGAAGCGTCAAGACCAAAAGGAAGTCACTGAAGGCGGTAACTGCAAAATAAGCAGCAACTAACTGAGCAAGAAGGCTTAGGCACTAGTTCTCCAAGAATTATGAAGAATGATACTAACAGAGGATACTGTCTTCGAAGAGCCATTTGGCACAGTTCTATATTTTCTAAGAGTTTGGGAGCAACTTGTTCGGAAGTTAGCTGATATATACGATGAGATATGCTAGTGCAAGAACACATGAGAAGGCTATAACTAAGGAATCTTAACCAGTTCACTGTTGTATATGAGCGAAAGGAACTACCAAGCCCGGCAGAAGGAACATAGGACCGGCGATATCCCCAGGCCAGTGTCCATCATGTGCTTGGAGAGCAGACAACTGTCCAATTGCCCTCTTTAAAGAGGTCAAAACAGCTTCTTCGGTGACATCTTCATGCTCTTGGAGCTTGATACCAGGAACGTCCAGCTTGGGAGCACCCAACTCGGCGAACTGCAAAAGGTGCAAGTGTTTTGCAATGACATGTGAGTTAGTTAAAGACAAAATCAACTCCATGAAACTAACTGGCGAAAATGGCCTTCAGCGAGAAATGCATGTACAAATTCGCATAAATTTTCAATAATCTCAGTAGGAATGTCGTGTTCAACATATCGCATTTTCCTTTTCTTCATATATGGCAAAACACATCGAAATGCAACCCTAATTCTCTGCATGCCCTTCCACGGTACTAAAAAATATTGGATTAAAAACACTTTTGCATCCTATTTTGACGGAATTAGCAAGCCTACGATTCATTTGACTTGCATCTCCTAGTTTATTCCAACTGTGCTGAGACGGCAGATTGGCATTCCAGAGGATAAGTAGACAAGCTGAGACGGCAAATTGCAAGGAGGGTTAGTAGGTGGTTACGCGCTGGTGAGACAGGGCCCAGAATCCGTGGAGGGGACCGTCCGCTGCGAGCACGTAGAGCCTTCTCCGGGGTTCGTCATCTCGCCGCCGCCGTGGGAGTGCAGAGCCGCGGCGGCTCCGGCAGAGCCGCAGCGGAACGGAGGTACAGAAATGGGCCGTGGGTTCCCCTCTAATCCGAATTGATTCTACTCTCGTCCATGGCCGGCCCAGTCGGGCGCCTTGCGTTCCGCTGCGTGGTTTCCGTTGCCCCTGAAAAAAAAAATTTACCGAGTTCCAGCGATTTTTTTTAGAGGAAGTACACAAATGGTTGCTCCATAAGACAAACAAAGGGACAGCTGTCCTAGAGCTTTGCACAAAGGACCCCAATAAAAAAGGATTCGCAATTTGACCCATCAAGATCCCTGTGCAAATCTAATCCCTTAAGCATTGTCGGACTTCATCGTCACCGTGGCAACACCGGAGATGGACGATAGCAGCCATCACTCACGAATCTAGAAGAACTCCAATGCAAACCATGCTGCTAGGTGAATCGATTGAGGCATGTGGCTCGTCGACCGGGGATCATCCTCGATCCCGTCAGACCCCGCCACCGTCGCCTTCATCCACTTAGGTCGACTTTTATTCCTTCAGGTTTTCTGTTTATTCAATAATTTCCAGGTTTCAGTCAGTTTTATTTAGTTTTTCTATTTCAAAAAACAATAGAATGGAACAAAATGTTCATGTCATTTAAAAGTTGTTTATATTTTCTAATAGCAGTGTAATTTTAGGAATAACTTAAACCTTTTTTAAAACATTCATGCTATTTAAAATGTACACCTATTTTAAAAATGTGCATGTAATATAAAAAGTATTCACATCTTTAAAAATGTTTATGTAATTTAAAATTGTTCATGTACTTATAATTTGATGGGTCACGTGGACTCTATTGATTTGACGCAGTATTCCCTTACATTACAAAATTTAATTGTTTTTATTCCATTATTATATGCATGTCTGTTATTCGAGATAGTGAAAAGTCTATTGAGAATCGATTTTAAAATTCAACTGATCTTTTTAAATTTTGGTAATGAGGGAAGGTGATGTTCTAGAAACATGCAATTTTCTCTGTTACAATTTTTTTGTTTGCTGCTACTCATTGTTGATTTTTTAATTTTTCTATAGTTCACAAAGATTTCGAGTAAAAACTTAAAATTCCATGTTTTGTTAGAATTCCATCCTTGCAACATACTTTATTTTAGAATATTTTTATGTTGTTTTCACTTTATTTTACCGTAAGTTGGTTTCAAGAAATATTCCCTCCCATCTCGTCCACTAATTAATCTTTCAATGATGGTATCACCGCAACAATGATTACACTGCCACAAAATTTCCCGTCTTTATTTTTTCCTTTTCTTTCCATTATTTTATGGTCCCATCTTTTAATCACGATGTTGTCTATTTTGTTTATAAATCACATGTATTTATTTGTCTTCATTTTTTATGTTTGATTGTGCCCTCTTGTCTTCCATTTTTAATTGTTCTCTTAGATGTTGTCTCCATCACCATCCTTAATGACAACCTCTGAGGCCTTGGACAGTGTAAAGGTAAGCTCCTCTGGCACCTCTAGCCCCGTCAGATATAGTCATCCATGTCCACGCCATTTGCCGAGCATGATGCCTCGACTGCTATAGATGGTTGTGACCATGTCATTGCGTTGGACGAAGTTGATGACACATGGTAACTCCAAATGCATGGTGAGGACGTCAACTTCATGCTCGGTGATGATATCTACAAAGACGGTGATTGCCTGCATGGATGATGATGACATTGGCATCACGGCTAGACACGCGGATGACCCGGGGCTGGCCCTTTTTCTTTGTCCTTGTTGTATTGCCACCGAGGGATGTTAGAGAGCTCCTATTTAATGCTCTCTGCATCAAAACTTCCAGAGAAACACACATTGTGCTCGCCTTCATGGGTCATCCTAGTAACCTGATATGCTTTGTCACCAACCACCACTCCTCTAGTTCCTAGCAATTTCTTCTTCTTGTGTTTTTTCCTTTGGTCTTTCAAGTCGGGTTTCCTTAAAAAAGGGGGGGGGGGGTTTGACCGATTTAAGTAATATCATTATTTTAAGATTAGAAATTTTTCATGATTTTTTTTTAAAAATCATGAGTTCCATAAAATGTTTGCAAATAAAAAATTGTGATTTTTTAAATGATAAAATTTGAAAAATAAATAAATAAAATATAAGTGTTCACAAATTTAACTTTTTTTGTTGTTTTTTTATCATAAATTTAGAAGTTGCTCACGAGTTTTAGAAAACTTCTTAAATATTTATAAAATTTGACTAATTAATAAAATATTAACAGATTTAAAAAATATATTTGAATTTAATAAGGAAATAAAAAGAAAAAACCGGAAGAAAACTAGTGGAAGAAAACAAAAGGGAAAATACAGAAAGAAAAATCGCAAGAGCACAAAGAAAACTGCATCAAGACCTTGTTGTCTTGTAAGGCTGTCCATGACCGTCTCCATGTGCCTTTGCTGGCAATTTGTTACAACGGGCGTCATATAGGGAATTCCGGGATGCAAGGCCTTGGTGGCTCTTTCAGCGCCGATGACATCCATTACAACAACTTACTCCTTGGTAGCTCTTCTTTTTAATCACCTTGGGAGCTCTTATTCCACACTAAAATTGTGGGAGTGCTGCTATAACGTTTAGATAGGTCGGGCCGCGAAGCTCTCGCTCGCTCAGCTTACCTCCTTGCTCCACTCGCTTTAGGTTTTTTTCTGCTCACTCACCGCTAGCTCATAAAAAGCCGGCTACCTTTTTTTATCTGAAAAAGTTTGTTAAATCAAAAAATGTTCAAGATTTAGAAAATGGCCTTGGATTTTGATAATTTTGTAAATTAAAAATATATTTGTAGATTAAAAAAATGTTCATAAATTCGAAATAAGATTGAAAATTGAAGAAATTATCATGAAATTAAAATATATTCTTAAAGTTTAAATATATTCATGAATTTAACACCTTACAGAAAGGCCCAGCGTTCCCACAACCCCATGCACCAGGAGACTCCAAATCTAGGGAGCTTACTATTTATAATGTGTATATTTGATCAAACTTAAAAATAGTTAATCTTTTTTAAATGAATTTATACGCCATCTGTTGGGAACAGAGGGAGTACTGTAGTTGGCCTTCCAAGCAACCATGCGAGCATATTCACGTTGACAAAACTTACGTCCGTGCATGCATGTGTCTCAAAAAAGCGTAAAATGGAAATCACGAGCGAGCTAGCTGACGAGTGAGCCAGCTGACGACGTGGAATGGAGTAAAAGTAGGACGGACCTGCAATCGCATGAGGCGGTCGGCGCTGTGCTTGAGCTGGTGCCGGCGGCCGGAGTACTCGCGGCGCGCGTCGTCGACGCCGTCCAGGGCGCCGCCGCCGGCAGCGGGGTCGAACTCCCAGACCTGGCGGCCGGCGTGCGCGTTGGTGGTGCGCAGCCACGGCTCGCCGCCGGCCTCCTCTCCGATCCTTAGCCGCCACATCGATCAACGTCGACTCAAACCAGTGGCTGGCTGTTCTTCTTAATTTTTCTTCACAGCGGGGCAAGTGAGTGAGAGGAGAGAAAGATATCGAAACACCCCGTGTTTAAATAGGAGAGCGAGATGTCATTTCCACTGCAAAACCATTACCACAAGGGTTACTAGAAAGGACAACAGTCATCTCAAAAAAAGAGAAGAAAAAGAAAGCACAGAGCCACAGACAGTAACTGAAGGATAAGGAAGCGTCCGCAAGCATTACGGAACTTAAGCTCCTGCACGTGGTGAACGAGCTACATCATGCGGCAAAAGGTGTCTTGTCAAATCGGTCGTTGTCATCGAGCCTGCGTGCTCGTTTGTTCTTTCTTTTGTTGTATGTGGCCTTCAGCACGTTTTACTTTTTTCGTTGTAATATTTTGTTACCTACTCCCTTCGTTTCATAATATAAGACTTTTTCAAGCTACATTAGCCTATAATTTTTTTCTAGCCACTGGCTCTGCAAAAAAGATCTGACCCGCGTCGCTCCCGGTTGGCACCGGCGGTGGACTGGCTGCGCCGCGGCCGACCGCGTCTACCCTTCTTTTCCTCTCGTCACCGGAGGAGGCTGTCGGCCGAAGGCCGCACGGCGGAAGGTGCCGACAGGATTTCTCCCGGTGGTCTGGTGGCCGCTAGTGCAATCCGCACGTGGGATAGTGGCTCCAGTGGCGGACCTTAGAATGCCAGCCTCGGGTTGCCACAGTTCAAAATTCACACTAAATATTATCATAATGTCAGCAAATAGGTCTAAAATTGCATCAACTTCATAGATATTTAGTGTTACGCACATAGTAAAATTTTGCAATTTTGGAGGGGGTGCCATGGCACCCAGGGCACTTCCACTAGATCCGCCGCTGAGTGGATCCCCGGTTGTTGTGTCCGATGGAGTTGGCACCTTAGCTGCATCCCGTGGAGCCACTAGACCTGGTGGGTTTGGAGAGGTCGTGCACTGGCTTCGATCCGGCGTGGGCCGGAGGTCAGTTGTGAGTTGTGACCGTTGTGTGCTTCTGATCTAGCGGCGCATGCACGGAGACCGAGAAGACGTAGCACGGACGGCGCTAGAACAACTTCATTGCTGGCTCCAGTGACCGGCCGCGTTCGCTCTGGGCCGGCATGAATGCGGCGCGAAGGGTGGAGGTACGGTCGCTTGGGAAGATGGTTTTAGGTGAGACCAGGTTGTTAGATGCGTATGTGGCGGCGGTCCGGAGGTCCGCAAACCTCCCCCTGGTTTGTGTCAGTTTTGTGAAAATTGGGATGCCCGGACGTGTCCGCAGATAATAGGGGTTCGTGTTGAATAGCAACTACGTTCAAACAACTCGGTTTGGATGTGTGCGGGCTATTTGAGGGTTTGCTTGGAGATGTTTTTTAAGAAGGAGGTTAAACCTCCGGCCTCTGCATTAATTGATGCATGTAGCCATCTTTATTAATTATTCCACAAAGGACGGACAAAAACATACATCAATCCATCCGAAGCCATCACTCACACCTACAGACTCGATAATGTGGAGTGCTCTCACTCCTCCTATCTAAAACTGGTGTCGTCGCCGATCCATCCACATAACGTATCGGGGCCAACATCCGGTGCAGGCGTGCAGCCTACCTAAAGCGCACACCACATGCACACGTTTTAGGAGCTGCCATCATCATCGGCACTGATCCATCTTCAGGAGGGAGATCCACATCATCCTTGTCAATCCGGACATCTGTTGACACCACCACAGCGCCCAACGGCACCCCCGCACTGCGCTCGTCCGTCCAGACGCAAAGACTCTGGAAGATCTGTCGTGCGTAGCACCTGCCGACCAGGCATGACTCAACATAGCACATATCGGCCAGGCATGACCTGACAGCTCCACCGAAGCTCCGTGCAAGACGAAGCCGCTCCACCTCCTGCCTCTGTCTTCCAGCGCTGCTCCACAAATGATGCTCCCAAGAGAGGAACAACACCGTAGTACCGCCATCGTTTGATCTGGAAGACCAGATCCTAGGGTTTCCCCCGAAGCAGCACGACTGGGTCGACAACAGTTACACGACGATGCCTTCGTTAAGGTAACGACACAAAACGCCGCCATCGCCCGCCAATAGCTCGGTTTCCACCGGCAACTATGTCTCCCCGACTCGTAGCCGGGGCTAGATGACGAATCTCGAGAGCCGACCACCCAGCCGCAGGCCGACCACCTCTGGAGGAAGAGATGACCACCACCGCCGACTGCACCGGCCAGAACAGATCTGACTGGAGGTGCCGCCGACGCTACCACCAGGCCCTCCATGCCGCCGCCGCCGATCCAAAGGCTAATGGTGCGCCGCCGCCGCCGCCCGAACAGGGCTTGCCGCCGTGCCCGCAGCCTGCGCCGCCTCCAACTCCGTCGCGCCGTAGCCATCGCCGTCGTGCCGATCGGATCGGGCACTACAACAAACACATACCTATAGCAACGCAAATCTAGCAACGATGATGGAATGTGTTGTTGGGTTCAGCCTTCCACGTCCCCACGAAGGGCTAACTTCCCACGCGCCTCCCCACCTTATTCTCTGCACCTCGTTGCAACCTTGTAAAAAAGAATCAAATCTTTTCTCTCCACCACGCCTCTCTCCGCCGATTCCTCTCTCTCACACACCACAACGTGCCGCCGCCACCTCTGATTCGGGGCAACTCCGGCGCACTCCCACACCGTTGTTTACCGGCCTGCCCCCCTAATCCCCTCAATGTTCTGCACCGATCCTCCGCCGCGGCAACGTTCTCCGTGCCTCAGCACGTGCCCCTGCAACAACCCTCTTCGGCACAGGTCGCCGGCGTGGCTCCGCAGCTACGGTATGTCAGCCGACTACCCCTGCAACTCATCACATCCGCCATTAACGCCCCCATATCCTACGTCCTCTCTGTTTTCTCTCTCCGTTCCCATCTCTTATAGGCACACTCTGGAACAAATATGCAACCTAACCCTAGATTGGTGACTGCCTTGTCCGATTATGTGAGCATCTAGCCCGGTCCGATGGTAACCAACAGATTTGTGATGTTCGTGTTGGTAGTCTTCCAACAGCGGCCAGTCGGAGAACTAGGATCCTGACCGAGGAGGACCTGGTGGATCTTAACGCTGCCTCAACATTAGCTTCAGGCATACCATGTTATTTCCAAGCTCTATGAATCTCAGGCATGTCATGACGTGGAGGTTAGTAGCATACTTACTTGTCCCCCGGTAAGAGTTGTGTCCACTGTATCTAATTATTTGTTCCACCAGTATATAACGTTATGTGATTCAGTTAGTTTCTCAGGCTCTACATATTTGCAGTAAGCGTGATTGTGTTATGGATTGTGACTCTGTGCCTTTAATATTCGTATCCAATTTTGCTTTTGTTGATGCAACTTCTATGTGTATCTATTATGAAATTGTCCTACAGATCAGTTTTCAAACTATTGACAATAGATGTGTGTATATAAGCCGATTGTGTTAAAATATTAATCTTGCTATGGCTGATTGTGTGAGGGATTAACGTGCTTTAGTGCAGTTTGATTTCAATTTCTCAGAGCTTCAGGGGCAGATGGATGTGTAATGGTCAGTGTTTTGCTACACTCGTGGTCAAGGCCAACTCTCGGCGACGTCCTCCACCACCAGGATCCCCTAATGATGGTCTGCATAATCCTTCTTTGGGTCTGTTCAGCCGTTTGCACAATAATAATAACAGTAATAATAATATGATTACCTTGGAGTATTTGATTGTATTTTCTGTAGAGGTTTTGATACAAAAGCCTGATTTTCTGGTAGCTGTGGTTCATTCCATACTTTAGATCACATAGAAGACTAGCATTTCATCCCAATGATTGACCAACTATATTGAGTTAAGCATATCTGTTGGAAGTGCGCCCACAGGATCGATCACATCAAAGTAGACAAAGAACACGCGCATGAAAAACTGATGGCCAAGGGCTCGTATTGTGCCCTGTTTTTCTTTATTTCTTCTGTTTTCTCCACGATTACAAAACTCACGGCTGTACCCACGTATATATATATACACAAGTGCCACCGACCAACTAGACCAAGTCCTACACAGACACCTATCACTTTCCTAATCTAATTACACGGCGACCTTGATCTTTTACTTAAACCTTAAGTCCTAAACTGACTCGTAAACGTACTGGGCCATGCCATGCAAAATCAACTCCAACACGTACTCTTAAACGTACGGCAGCTAGCTTTTGCAAAATTTGCACCACATGAAAACTAACTTGAACTCATTAAACTAACTCAAGATTATTTCTAACAATATCTTCATAAAGCATAGGTTTTTTTTACTACTGTTTAGTTTTCCCATTTGTTTCATATACATCCATGATTCATATGATGTTCTACCATGCACTGAAAAGTTATTTAGACATGGTAATATTATGCTTTTCGCAATCACCAGAAATTAAAAAGAACTACAAGAGATTTTTGTGTGAGCTTGAGTGCTTCATGTCATGACGTGGAATTTTTTTTTGTATATGCTATACAAGTCCTCCCATTGGATTCGATAAAGAGTCCTCATATCACCATCGGCACTGCAATCTATATAAGTCCGATCAAGTCTGTAAGTGGTTGACCATTTATTTTGTATTATTGGAAGAAATATACGTAGCATTCTGTTTTGTTTACTTGGGATATCTTTATGGCGCAATTAAGTAATAATTAACGGAGAGTCTAAAACATTAATGGTCTACATGACAGATCTAGTAGCAAATTTACATTTCAATTCGCTATGACTTGTGTGCCAATTTTTTAACTGAATTGTATGTCAAAATTTTCATTTTCAAACAACAACTGCTAACTGCTACTGCTACAGAATTCTGTATCATATTGTGGTTCGATTAAGTTCATATATATCACTTGATTCGTTTTAGTCGACTATTATTTGTTTCTTCTATGTTGTTCCTGATCTCATAATGCACGACAAACAACCTAGTTTTCTTTTGAGCCATCTTCTTTCGCTATTGTTTCTATTCATTTTGCGTACCTGAGTGCAAAAAACTTCAGAATAAGCTATTCATTGCCATCATCACGTATTTTATTTTGTAATTTTTTCTTGCATTTGTTCACAATTGGACGCAGACATACATTATGACAACTTACGCAGAAGAAAAAGGAACCATCACTCGCAAGCTAGGTAAAATTTGTTCTTTTGCTTTCAATGTGTTTCTTCAACGAGAATGGTTTGGCTATTGAGTTGTCATATATATTGTTTCTTTTGAAATACTTAAACATGGTAACTTATCAGATGGTGATTGTTAGGTTGCACTACTTATTTTTTCTATCTGATACAATACAGAATGGAAGCTAGAAAACAGCAATTGTGTTTTGTGGCCTTTCATAACACAAGCTGTGTGTGCAGCTGCAAGCCTGCAACTCTTTTGTTGTTCGATCAAGGGAGAAGAACTGGGACATACATTTGTGGTGTCACCCATCGAAAATGTGGTAGGAGCTGGTGTTTGACGGTGCAGTGGGACGGCTGAGAGGATTTTTTTATGAGTAGTTTGGAGCTTGCAAGAGCAAAATTGATGGCGGTAGGTGCTGCAAGGTGGATATCGGAAGGTGGCGACGGACAAGGAGAGGACGCTACATGTTGCTCAATGGGGCTCCTCCTAGATAGTTCCACATTATGTTCTTGAATGTCATTTTTAGGTTCAATGTTCAAGACATTATGATTTAGCATAGTTGCGACATTAATTGTAAGGTTGAGAATTGGGCTACTAGATAGTTGTACATTTTGTAATGCTTGGATTGTGTTCTTTGTAATGCAACATAGTCAATTTAATATATGAGACCTCTCTGTTTACTATATTATGGCTCCTATGCACCATAGGCATCGGCTAATAATTTTGGATGCCTATATATAAAATACCATTAATTGTTCATGATATGTAGCAAAAATCATTTTGTGTAGGGCAGCCACCACCGCATATGAAGTGTTGTTTGGCTGCATATCTATACGTTGCTATCTTACAACGCTTATTTAGGCCGTTTACCAACGCATGTATATACGTTGTTGTAGACCCTCGCAACGCCACCAATGACAACGCATATTAATCCGTTGGTGTAGACCTTAGCAACACTTATATGGACATACGACAACGCATTGATGCGTTGCTGAAGGGGGGTTCTTGTTGTAGTGGGGCGCGCCTCCATACGAACTGGGCCCCGCACAACCCCAGAGACGCGGGAGAGAGGTGATGTCCTCCGCCATCGCCGTCGGCCCCTGGGTTTAGACCGGCAGCATCCCCCGACGGCGGCGGAGGGAGGGGAGGGGGGAGTGCGGGCTGGCGGCGGCTAGGTTTTTGGGCACCGCCGGAGTCGCCCTAGCGGGGGGCGACGCGAGGGCCTCTACCAGCCAGTCTAGGTGTTCCCTATAAGTGAGATAGAGTCCTGGGTCTGCTTGGAGATGCCCTTACATACAATATTTTCATTTGAACTGTTTGCAACACATTTCTTTTTGTAGCTCATTTATATTTCTTATTTAGGTTGCTTATATTTCTGTATTCACATATTTACCGTATAAGGTTTGAAAGATAGAGGCCATTAGGTGCACATTTAGGATTATTGAGAAAAAAAAATCAGTATGCACCATGCAAGATGCAAATACTTAGCATTTTTGTTGCATTGCTGGTATATAGTTTAAAATACAGAGAAAGTTATTGCCAACATGAATATTGAGAAAACGTTATTGTACTTTTAGGTGAATGGTAAGGATCTTAGTGTGTGGCAATGGAAAACTAGTAATATTATCGGCACGTCATACAAAACGATAGAGTCCACATACTGCTTTCTAGCATTATCTCTTCCCCTTCTCCTTTTTTTTTGTGGCATCTCTTCCCCTTCTCCTTTTTTTTGTGGCATCTCTTCCCCTTCTCCTTGTCCACTGGCGTCTTCCATCAGTAACAAAAGATGTAAAAATTTATGTGATCCATTTAAGTGTCGTGGACTCTTCTTCCACTCGGCTCATCAATGCCCGTATTGCAATTTCATTTTTAGATTTTTGCAATGTCATGCCTCTATCATTTGTTCATTTTCTAATTACCTTTTCTTCTAGTTACCTCTATCATTTGGTCATCTCGGGCATTATAAATACCATTGTATATTCATAGAAAATTTGCTAAAACATTCTCTTGCACTCACTTTTTCATAGCTCGTTCATCGAAAATGACTTAAACTTGACATATTTTATGCTTACAAACCTTTAAGATAAATTTCAAACACATGAACCAAAAATACATAGTAGGTACAGTACATGGTTGGAATCATAGGTTTTGGATGTTTATTCTATTTTCCATCTGCATTCAATTGTACTTTCAAGTTAACATAACTGACATGAAGCTTACCGCACTCTCTGAACTGATAGCTGTGTCATTTCAACAGTTCATCATGTAAGTTTTGTTTACAAACATACGACCATACACATCGTCCTTATTTTTGCAATCCGAGGGCCTGATTGCTAGATCACATTATTTTCCATGATGTATCGTCTGGAGGAGCTCTAGATCACCTACTGTTACTGTACAAACCTCTAACTAATCACATTCTTGCTTCTCTGTAGATTCATGTCGAACAATTAGCCACAACCTTTGATGTGAAATTGATCCTCCTTGGAAGAGCTGTCAGCCTGTTGCATCATCTTAGTACGGATCTGATGCTGACGTTTAGCAGAAATTGTGACTGGCACAATTTGAGACTAGTTTTTTTAGAGAAAATCTAAGACTAGCTTTCTGTCCAGAATAGACTAGGTGATGGATTACCTTCTTGTCATATTCTGGCATGATTGAGTTGCTCAGCACAAATTGCTGATAGTCTTTTGTTTCTTTTTATGGGGAAGTTGTTGATAATGTTACCGATGCATGCAAGCAGAGTCAGAAAAATTACGAAAACACTAACGCCCACACGTGTGGGTGTTTGCATTTCGCCCACACACGTGGATCCGCATCCGTTTGTGAGCGCACGAATCTTGGCATGTTTCTAGTGCCACGTAGGACTGGGCTGGTGTGTGGGCATTCACCCGGTCGCCCACACGGCCGTTTCACCACACGGGAGGGGCTGGTGTGTGGGCGTTCAGCAGTTCGCCCACACGCCACTTTCCACTCACGCACAAGGGCTGGTGTGTGGGCATTTGCCATCTCGCCCACACGCCCGTCTCATCTCCCACACCCAAGTTGCCACTTGCCATGTGTTTTGCAGTGTACATGGCAACTGCCCTAGTGTGCTTTATAAGCAGGTGGCAACTCTCTCTTTTTTTTACCCGAACATGTCAGTTGCCATGTATTTTGCAGGGTACACGGCAACTGCCCTAGTGTGCTTCTAAGCAGATGGCAACTCTCTCTTTTTTACCCGAACATGTTGTTTTTGCCATGTCTTTTTATAGCTCTACACGGCAACCGCCTAGTGTTACTAGGTGGCAACTCCTAAGGTTTTCAAATCATGGCAACTGTAGTAAACCAGACCATACATGGCAACTGCCTAGTGTTAGTAGGTGGCAAACCCCTAAAGTTTTCAAATCATGGCAACTATAGTAAACCAGACCATACATGGCAACCGCCGCAGTTGCCCAAAAATGGCATCTGGAACTTTTGACATGAGATGGCAACTGCAGTTGAGCAACCATGGCAACTGTAGTTGTCCGGCATGGCAACCGTAGTCCAGCGACATGGCAACTGCAGTTAAACGAACATGGACGAGGGTCTGGACCATGGCAACTGCGGGCGCGCGGTGACTGTCACGCGGGGCGTGCGGGACCACGAGGTACGAGGCCTGACGTACGAGGCGTGTGGGCGTTATCTATTTCGCCCACACGCACGCGTGTAAGAGGGATTGGGAGGGAAAAAAGAGGTGTGTGGGCATTACTTGTTTTGCCCACACGTAGGTGTGTGGGCTGTTCCTCTTATGCACCACACAAAATATGTGGGCAGACTCCCTAACACCCACACGTGTGGCACTTATCGGCGTCCAAAAATTAAAAGAACCTGACTGATGGGCTAAGTAGAAAACTTCTTCCACGAGCAGCAGGAGGCGAAAGGGCTAGGTATTGATTTGGAGCGACATTCTCCAAGGTCTCGGGTTACCGAAAATCTCGCTGCCTCCCGGTTTTTTTGAATGATTTGAATTTAAACGTACAAATAGTGTCAAATAGTATCCGTATGACCGTAGCCTGGTGTGAATCTGCATATATCATACCTCTCCCTTCTGTGAAGCAACCCAGTGGGTGCTGCCAACCTCCAGCCAAGTTCCCGATACACTCTGGCGTGGCAGACATTGTCGCCACCCCCAACCCCGCGATGCAGGCGTCGGGATCATCGTCGGGGCTTTGTCTAGACGGGGCAAAATTTCGTGTTTTGACCCTTTTTGCAAACAAAATCAGGATCTGACCCCCGTTCGAAAATATTTCGGGATCTGACCCTTTTGCCTACCGCCAGGGGGTCTGGCGGTAGGCTTGCACGTCCTACCGCCGTCCCCTCTGGCGGTAGGTCCTTTGACGGTGACTGATGGCCGTTGGGTAGCTGCTGACGTGGAAAAGGGCCTACCGACATCGGGTACGGCGGTAGGTTACTGAAGCCTACCACCAGACCCTCTGGCGGTAGGGTCCTGTGTGGTGGATAAGGTGGGGAGGGGATGGATTGTGGGCCCCACCACCACTCTTCTTCCCCACTCATCTTCTTCCCCGTGCTCAGCTCCTCTCCCCCCTCTCCCCCTCACAAACCCCCCTAGATCCACTCCACTTGCTTGAGATTTCATCGGTGGATCCGGAGCATTTTCATCACCCAAGGTACCTCCCCCATTCCCCCTCCTTTTGATTGGTTGAGATTTTTGTTTTGTGTTGATTTGGTCAATTTATTGCAAACGCTAGGTGTTGATGTTGTTGTGTGCATTTATGATGCAAACCCTAGGTGTTGATGGTGGTTATGTTGATTTGGTCAATTTATTGCCTCTTCCCCTTTGATTTATAGCCCCTTCCCCTTTGATTGGTTGAGATTTTTGTTTTGTGTTGATTTGGTCAATTTATTGCAAACCCTAGGTGTTGATGTTGTTGTGGCATTTATGATGCATTTATGGTTAGGGTTATGGTTATGTTAGGGGTTAGGGTTAGGGTTATGGTGGTTATGTTGGGGGTTAGGGTTATAGGGGTTATGGTTATGGTTAGGGTTAATGGTTAGGTTAACTTTAGTATGAATAGTAGTTATTTGTCCAATTTATGCAAAATTTAGTTCATTTGTCCATTTGTGTTGGTTGGATGACATATATGGATTGATTATATTGTTTCCAATTTCTTAGATGCATAAGCTCGTAAATGTTCATTATTTGGACAAGTCGACATTTATGCTTGGAAATGACGATGAAGGGGAAGAGGCTATGGTTTTTGACACAAGTCAAAGCTTTGATGATCTTGTAGTTAAAGTGAGAAGCGTTTTACATTGGAATGACTCAAATGCCGTGGTTAAGCTTATTGGGAGGTATGACGTTGGATTGGGAGTAAAGTCCCGATTAAAGAGTATGCCCATGACCTCCCAATTGCATTGGAATGTGTACAAGGAAAAAGTAGACGCATCACAAGACAAGTCTCTTGAGATCTTTGCCACAAAGGTTGATCCTCCTCCTCCTTTGCAAATTGATCTCAACCGCAATGCATCCTCCCCCATACATGATGATAGTGCCGAGGTGTATGTCCCCAATTGTTCTAGCCAACCACCAAGTAGCCAACCCAATGAATATCATATCAATGCTAGCGCCATAGTACTCCGTCATGATGCTATTCCTCATGTTGAAGAAGATGCTATTCCTCATGTTGAAGAAGATGCTAGTGGTCATGTTGATGATGACGCTATTGTTGCTCAAGAGGATGCTTACTCGGAGAATGAAGAGATCCATTACAATCCAATTGGTAACTTGGATGTCATTGTGCGGCAACAAGACATGGACCGTACCCTCCCTTATAACCGTATGTGTGGGTATAACTCGGATAACGAGGGTCCGGAGGAAGAGTTGGATGAGGATGGGTTGACTGCGCAAGAAAATGAAATCTACAAGAAGGTGACCGGCAAGGAGAGAGGGCCGCCGTTGTTTAGGGATGTGAGTCTTGCGGACAATGCCGTCGTTGACGGTGGGCTGAGATTCTGCTTGTCTGAGCCAGCGCCGTGCCCCAAATTCAGTGATCCTCGACCAGAAAATGAGGATGAGAATGCTCATTTGAAGAAAGGCATCAAGTTTGGTTCTTTCGTAGAGTTCAAGATATGGTTGTGTGACTATGCCATTAGGAATCATAGGCCATTTGTTGTTGGTCATTCAAATCAAAAACTTCGGTACATCATCAAATGTGACCAAGAAGGTTGCAAATGGATGGTCCGCGGTAGAAAATTCAAAGAAACCGGGCAATGGGTGTTGAAGAGTCATGTTGGCACTCACACGTGCGTACCCCCGGACAAGGCCGACCGAAGCAAAGGACGCCGTCAACTCACGTCTGAGTATCTAGGATACAAATTGTTGCATCAAATAGCACATGATCCAACCGTGAAGGTCAAGGTTCTCATGTCTTCGATTGAGGAACTTTTCGGATACCCGGTCAAGTATGGGAAGGCATGGATGGCGAAGGCAAACGCTATTAGGATGTTGCATGGTGATTATGAGGCCGCATATAACATTCTTCCCAAGATGTTGGCAGCCATTGCTCATCGAAACCCGGGAATGCGCCATCGGGTGGAGTCAATTGACGGAGTGTTTCGTCGTGCCTTCTGGAGCTTTGGACAATGCATTGAGGCATTCACGTATTGTCGCCCGGTCTTGTCTATAGATGGTACATTCTTGACCGGCAAATACAAGGGCACATTGATGGTGGCGATGGCCCACTCTTCTAATGATAACGTGTTGCCGGTGATTTGCCTTGGTGCCTTCGGAGCACGATGATAATTGGGAGTGGTTCATGGGGCATGTGAGAACCAAGGTGATAGGCAAGCGAGAGGTATGCATTATATCGGATCGCCATCATGGGATTCTCAAAGCAATAGACGTTGATATTCCCGGTCTTCCAAAGCTTCAACACCGTTGGTGCATGAGACACTTTGTTGCAAACTTTTACCAGGCATGCAAGAGCAAGGAGTTTTGCAAAGACCTTACCCTTGTTTGCGTTGCATTCAACACCGACACATTCAAAAGCCGATACGATAAACTCCTCAAGGCTTTGGATAAGAACAAAGGGGGAAAAGAATTCTTGCTTAGGCACAAGCCGGATAAAGAAAAGTGGTCACGCGCTTACGATGAAGGAGGTATGCGATATGGGGACATGACAAGCAACATGGTGGAATGCTTCAACAATGTGTTCAAGGGTGTCTGTTCCTTGCCGGTGACCGCAATACTCAAGTACACTTTCATCAAGCTCAATGAGTACTTCCTAAAGCATTCTGAAAGCACGGCCAAGTGGATTGGCGAAAAGATGGACTATCCATTAAAGGTTCATGATTGGTTGTTGCATCAAGCGCGCAAGTCTGCCAAACAACAAGTGATCAAATATAATGAAAAAGAAATGATCTATCAAATCGATGAGCCGGGTGGGATAACAAGGGATGGTAGGTCTTATGGCAGAGTTGCTTACGAGGTGCGTCTGAAAAACCGTTGGTGCCAGTGTGATAGGCCACACAAGTATCATTGGCCTTGCTCGCATTTGATGACCGCAACACGGGCAAGAAACGTGCGCGTATCCGATGGCACAACGGTGCGGTTGCACGAGTTCACATTGGAACGAACAAGGTTGACATGGGCGCCTCGGTTCAATCCTTTCCTTGACGCCTCACAGTGGCCTGAGTATGTTGGGCCAGACATTGTGCCAGATCCCGCACTCATGGTGCCTATGAGGGGAAGAAGAAGAAAGAAGAGATTCCGGAGTGACATGGATGATCTAGCTGGATACACCGGAATGAATCAATTTGGTAGTGGTCATTTCATGGAGCCACCAGAGAACAACAATTGTGGAGAATGCAACGACACAGGACACAACGTTAGGACATGCAAGAAACCTAGAACCAACACGGGCACTAGTCAAACACGTGGACGGAGGACTAGCCTTGGAGGTGGTCGTGGCCGTGGAGGAAGGGCTAGCCTTGGAGGGGGCCGTGGCCGTGGAGGAAGGACTAGCCTTGGAGGTGGCCGTGGCCGTGGAGGAAGGACTAGCCTTGGAGGGGGCCATGGCCATGGATCCGGTGGTTCTAGGACACGCCGGGTTGATAGGGGAAGGCCTATCGACGTGTTGCTCAATCCGGATGGTTGAAATAATGTGAATGGTACTACTTTTAATATGTTCATGCATGTGTTGATATATTTGCCTCTTTACATGTCAATGTGTTCATATTTTGACTTAAAATCTTTATTTGTTGTAGGGCATGGCTTCATCTGGTTCCATGACGAGGCCACCGTGTGCTCACCAAGAAGACATGCCACACAAGTGGAAGGACACATCTTTGGACAAGGTGAAGGAGAAAGATGTGAAGATTCCGCCATGTTGGTGTGGAGATGTTTGCAAGGTGAAGGAGTCCACCGACCGAAAGAAGTCATGGACCGAAGGAAGGAGATATTTTCTTTGCCCCAATTATGCTTACGATCGTGCGCTTCCAACTAACGCCTATGACCTTCCATCGGTATGCTAGAGAAGTAACATGTTACTCTAAAATGTGTGTCAACACTAACATCCGTTTTATATGCAGTCACCACCTCCTCTATGCAAGTACTTCAGCTGGATAGATCATGAAGTGCCAAAAGATATCCAAAAGGACCAATTAGAAGATTGTCTTAGGCGCCAGCGGCTGTTCAAAGAAAGGTTTCAAAGAGGCTTGGAGGAAGAGCGTCTTCAGAAAGAGAGGATGGAGCGGAAGCAACGCGAGGAGGAGAGGGCGCGCCAAGCGAAGCTTGCTCGTGAGGAGGAGAGGGCAAGAAAGCTTGCAAAAGCTCGCAAGGCACAAGAGGAGGATGAGGCACGTGACAAGAAGGGGAAATGGCCCCGTATAACTCAGTAAAGCCTTCACTTCGGCGGACTCGTCATGTAACCGGATGAAGCCATGCCAAATTTATCATGAACTATGTAGTACTAAGGCAAGAAGCCATGTGTCGTGAATGAATTTGCCATTTGTATTGAATTTGGTGTGAAAATGTTTGCTAGGTGTCGTGAATGAATTCAGTTTGTCATCATATTCTGTGATTTGTAATGATTCTTATTGAAAAACTGTTGTGCTGGGAAGAGAAGAGGGATAGAACAGAACAGAGTGCTCTGTTTTTAGAGTTCACAACCTACCGCCACAGGCCCTGGCGGTAGGGTGCTGTACCCTACCACCAGACCCCGTGGCGGTAGGGGGTGTATATCTTCTGTAACGAGAAACGCCAGCGCCCTGGCGGTAGGCTGTTGTACCCTACCGCCAGGGGGCTGTCGTTTCTCGTTACAGAAAATATACACCCCCTACCGCCACGGGATCTGGCGGTAGGGTACAGCAGCCTACCGCCAAGGCCTGTGGCGGTAGGGTTTGGTCCCTCCTGCTCTCCTCTGTTCTCCTCTGTTTTGCCCCATTTGTCGAATGTTAGCATAATATACCCAATTCTATCAAATATTAGAATGATCATTTCGCAAGCACATACATAACTCAACTCAACATAGTTCATTACATTCACGAATAACACATGTTCAAACTTATTAAAACATGACCCGGTTCGGATGACATCGATGGAAACTAATAACTCATGCTCAACGGCACATTTTCTAAACAGGTAACATATTTCTCATACTTATCAGACGTTCAATTTGATCGTCACGCGCTTGATTACGCTTCAGTTGAAAGTCTGTGGATCCTGCCCAATGACCCAACACACCATTCGTTTCACGGAACCAAGCCCATGCAGCACGGCGAGCGGGATTCTCTGACACGCCTTGTTTGATTGCCCATCCTATGACCTGGCCGGGTTTCCTCAAGTCCATCTCACGGAATTCTTCTTTGCTTGCAGTGAACGCAATCTCAACTGCCAAAGGGTGTCTGCAAGTTACTCCCGGTCTTGCAGCTCATCAAGCATCCTCTCTTTCTCCTTCACAAGCTTTCGGAAAGCTTTTTTCTCCTTAGCATCAGAAGGTTCCTCGATAAAGTGATACTTGCTGAAATCCTTCATGGCCGCATTTGCCTCATCACAACTCTTCAACCATGCTTCACATTCCTTCTTCAAGCAACGGTGTCGCTCTGCCATGATCTTCTCACACGCTATGTTCATAGTCATGGATTGACTGTCCATCCTACATGAATATACGGGTTTAAGATGACATAAACCAAAACATAAAATAAATTCAGTAGAGTACAACACTTGGTTACTTGATATGACATACAACACCAAGTTCTTAATGAGTTCAAATGTTAAGGGTACAAGTCATAGTAGTTCAAATGACGACCAAGCATAGGGTACATGTCATTACAGTCTAAATGACAAAGATTGCATAGCCTCATGCAATTCTATGCGGCGTACGGTCCCGGGTTGCAACAAATAACATCATTTCTTTCTTTGACCCATGCCCAACGAGAAGTCCGGTTCTCGTCCGACGAGAATGGTTGGTGAACTAACCAATCCATGACCTGACCATGATTGCCCATGTCTATCTTGGCATATTCTCCCCTTGTCACACACAATGCAATTTGCATTGCAAGATCACGCCTATAATTTTTTTCCGCCGTCTTGAGCTTCTTCAACTGCCTCTCCTTTTTTGTTATAAAATTTTCGGAACGGTCTTTATTGAAATAATTATATGAAAAGGCCCTACACTCCGCATTCAACGCATCAATGGCTTCGATCCACAAGTTCATCTTTTCCTCAATCAATTTGCGTTCACGGTTCGCCGCCGCCTCAGCAGAAGTTTCAAAGAAAACGAACGGTGCCATCCTACATTTCGAAAAATTGCTATTAAAGTAACTTGGCTTTAATTGCTTTCTTAAGCCTAACCCAACCCCAATTATGTACATTAAGACTAGCACTAGATCTAGGTACACAAACTATTCTACAAGCAATTCTAAGCACATAATACATAAGGAAATCACAAACATAAACCTAAATGGATCATAGTAATTGATTTGACCACACCAAAATGATGAGCTAGGGTTTGCAATCAAATGAGAAAATGCAAAGTAAACAAAAATCTCAACCAATCAAAATGAGGGGAAATGAGAGAGCCATCTTGAGTGATGAAAATGGTAAGAATCCACCGGAGAAATCTCAAACAAATGAGAGAGATTTGGGAGGCTCTTGTGCTTAAAAGAAAGAGGGGGGGGGGGGAGTTGAGCTCGGTGGAGAGGTGAAGTGGCCTGAATGAGTGGGTGAGGAGGGGGAGGAAATATCCAGCCCCTCCCCACCTTATCCACCACACAGGACCCTACTGCCAGAGGGTCTGGCGGTAGGCTTCAGTAACCTACCGCCGTACCCGATGGCGGTAGGCCCTTTTCCACGTCAGCAGCTGCCCAACGGCCGTCAGTCGCTGTCAAAGGACCTACCGCCAGAGGGGACGGCGGTAGGACGTGCAAGCCTACCGCCAGACCCCCTGGCGGTAGGCAAAAGGGTCAGATCCCGAAATATTTTCGAACGGGGGTCAGATCCTAATTTTGTTTGCAAAAAGGGTCAAAACACGAAATTTTGCCTCCTACGACCACACCTCGCACTTCAACTGGATGCACTGATGATGATGGTGCTCCGGTCCGATCACTCGTGCGTGATTTTGTCATGCGATCGGCGCCGTTTCTTCGGTCTGAAACTCGAAATCCTGAATTTACTTTGTTTTGACGCCGTTGCCTGCCTAGAGGCCTATGGTTTGTTTTGACACCACAATAATCTTCGTGCTTTCGTGACGACGAACGATTGCTTTACGAGCAAAGCAATAAAGATTTTCTCGCTTTCGTAGAGGAGAGACGATCGTTATCCGGGGCAAAACGGCAAAGAACAACCAAACATTAGGGCTGCTAGGGCTCGGCAGGAGAAGAACGACAAAAAAAATAGACGAACGCGAAAAAATAGTGTTTTTTGTGAATAAATCGATTGTATCCTTTTTCTCAATCGGCCGTGGCCTATTTAAGGCACACACATGACTTGGCATGCAAGAATAAAATTATAAAGCTAAACCGAACCTGACTGCCAGATCCTATTCGGCGCTGCGCCTTTAGCGCCCGATATAGGTCTTTTCACAAACGGGCGCACACCCCCCCTCCCTTCATTCGCCACAAACGGGCCGGCCCATCTCCCCTTTCCAAAGGATAAAAAAAGTGCAGGTCGGTGGAGCGGGATTCGAACCCGCGATCGCATCGCGACATGGATACAACACTAACCACTAGGCCACTTGCGCGTCCGTACCTATTTACTTCCGTTCTTTATTTCTATGCATAGGAAATGCCTCCTGTCCTTTTTACGTTTTTGTTTTTTCCTTTTTCTTTGTTTTTTCCTGCTTCTTTTTTATTTTTCTTTAATATGTGAACTCATTTCAAGTCGGTGGTTTTTTTTTTCAAAATTGACGAACTTTTTTCAAACACGTGAACTTTTTTTCAAATTCGATGAACTTTTTTCAAATTTGATGAACTTTTTTCAAATACGATGAACTTTTTCAAATGCGATGAAATTTTTTTTTCAATTTTGATAAAAGTATTTCAAATTTGATGAACTTTTTTCAAATTCGATGAAATTTTTTTTAAATCGATGAACTTTTTTCAAATTCAATGAACTTTTTTCAAATTCGATGAACTTTTTCAAATCCTCTGAATTGTTTTGAAAAGCGATGAACTTTTTTTCAGATTCGGTGAACTTTTTCTAATTATGATGAACTTTTCTCAAATTCGATGAACTTTTCTTATAATCGATGAACTTTTTTTAAGATTCGATGAACTTTCTTCAATTTTGATGAACTTAAAAAACCAATGAACTTTCATTCCTTTTTCTTAAAAAATTTCCTTTATTTTTTTTTGAAAAGTGCACATATTCAGCAAAAAAGGAAATAAAAAAGGCGAAATAAATCGTTACAGAAAAAGAGACAAAAAGAAGAAAATAAATGGTTTGGAAAGCTTCCCACGGCGGGAACTTTGCGAGCTGGTGAAATAATAAAAGAAAGCAAGCGAACATGTTTACGTAGGTCGTTGGATAGTGTAGTGGTTCATGCACCCCTATAGGAGGGAGAGTTCCCTAGTTCGAGCCCCGCCTCCAGCAAATCTTTTTTTTAGTTTCTAACGGAAAGAAGCGATCGACTTGTTCGCTGAGAGCGAAGGTTTTCTGGGCCGGCCCACTAGAGGTCTCCGACTTGTTCGCTGAGAGCGAAGGTTTTCTGGGCCGGCCCACTAGAGGTCTCCTTCAGGCGCCAGGGAGCTGTTCGGGCGCTTAACGCGCCGAATAGGAGCTCTCAACCTGACTTGCCCTTCTTAATTCGGTTACCATGGTTTACTATGCATGAATCGGTGCCCATCTAATCTATTTGCTGGCCCGGTACTTGACAAATCCAAATAAGGCCACGTACAAATCCCTTTTGGCCCACAAGGAAAGACATAAAATATCCGTCCACAATGCTAATTATATCGAGAGCTCCTCCTTGGCGCCTTCAGCGCCCGCTAGCGAACCCAGCGCCCACTACGTTGTTTGCATGGGCCTGGCCCAGCAACGCGCGCTGGCTTGCGCTGGCTCCCACTCGCTCGTTAGCCGCCCACTCTCGATCGCTGGCTCACGCACGCATGCTCGCTTGTTTTTTATCTTTCCCAAAAATGCTACAATATGTCATGATTTTCTTAGAAAAAACCAAACCGGGTTGCTATAGTACATACTCTTATTCTTAGGAAAATGTTCATCGAATTTGAAAAAAGTTCATCGAAATATGAAAAAAGTTTCATCAAATATGAAAAAAGTTCATTGAATTCAAAAAAAAAGTTTATCGAATTTGAAAAAAAGCTCACCAAATTTGCAAAAAGTTCATCGAATTTGAAAAAAAGTTCATCAATTTTGAAAAAAGTTCATTGAATATGAAAAAAAGTTCATCGAATTTGAAAAAAGTTCATTGAATATGAAAAAAAGTTCATTGAATTTGAAAAAAGTTCATCGAATTCAAAAAAAATTCATTGAATTCAAAAAAAAGTTTACCGAATTTGAAAAAAAGTTCATCGATTTTGAAAAAAGTTCATTGAATATGAAAAAGAGTTCATCAATTTGAAAAAAGTTCATTGAATATGAAAAAAAGTTCATCGAATTTGAAAAAAGTTCATCGAATATAAAAAGAGTTAATCGAATTTGAAAAAAAGTTCATCCATTTGCAGGAAAAAAACAAGAAGAAAGAAATTTTCTCGAATTTTAAAAAAGGGAAAAAGGAAATGGAGAAATGAAAGGGGACACAAGAAAGGAAAGAAACGATGTGTGTTGTCGGAGTGGGTTCGGCGGCGCGTTGGTTGTCGTGGCCCCCCTCAATGCAGGAGGTCACTGGTTCGATTCTCCCTCAACCGCACTTTTTTGCGGCTATGAAAACATATAGTACGACAGGTAAGGTGGGCCGGCCCTTTAGTAGTGAAGGAAGGAAGCGGGGGTGTGCGCCCGATTGGAGGAACAAGTAAATCAGGCGCTTAAGGCGCCAAATAGGATTTGGCAATTATATCAGCTAATGGAGATCTCATACGCCTGATGCATCACCGTGCACTTTTGGTTGTATCCTTGCATGATAGCCTTTGCAAACCTGAAACTTCAGCTTGGCATCTGAGACCGGTTAGGACTTGTCCTTGGAAGCCCATGTGTCACAGCCCTAGAATTTGGTTACAGATAGTTCAATAAGCATCCATGCATCATGTCTAAATTTATTTGAAAATCGAAATGGGGATTGATCAAACCCTAGCACCCCTCTGAAAATACTAGGTTTAAACTTAAATCTTTTCAATAAACCCAAAATGCCCTTCAGAAAAGTTTATCATTGTTGAATTGGTCTAGAATCTCTGCAAAAAATGGTGCACATTTTTCTAGGACACTCTGGATTCTTGAATTAATTCATAAAGTATTTGCATTTGGACATTAATTCCTAAATATTTTTAAATGTCCAAATAATTCTGGAAATAGTTGAGGGTTGTTGGAAATAATTTTAAAAGTGCCCACAATTATTTTCAGGATTTTATTAAGTGGTTTAGTATTTTTACTAAATCAAAAACATAAAAACAAAATAGAAAACAGAAACAAAAATAGAAAGCAGAGAGAGAGAGGGACTTACCTGGCCTCACCTGTGCAGCCCACCAGAGAGGCGAGCCCACCACCGCAGCGGCCCAGCCCACAGCGCCACCTCCTTCAACCTCGTGCCAGAAGGCACGAGGGCACGTGCTCGCCGCGCGCTGGCCACCTCCTGCCTGCCTGCGTGCACCCCCGATGCCCTGGACATTGCCACGCTTTCCCCTCGACTCCCTCGACCGCTCGCTCGTCGTCATCCTCTCTCTGGCCCTCTCTCTCGCAAGAACAAAGCGCAACCAGCGCTGCTGTCGACGTCGCTCGCCACCACCGCAGCCACCGGCCACCCGTCGCCCTGCCGCGAGTCCAGAAGCACCGCCACGTCTTCCTCGTCCTGTCCACCGGACTGCTGGACGTCGGGAGGCCCTGCTTCATCGTCGCCACGGTCGTCTTCTTCCTCGGGCCGCTGAGATCGCTGCCGCCGTCCCTGATGGAAATATGCCCTAGAGGCAATAATAAAATGGTTATTATTATATTTCCTAAATCATGATAAAGGTTTATTATTCATGCTAGAATTGTATTGATCGGAAACCTAAATACATGTGTGAATATATATAAACAAACACCGTGTCCCTAGTGAGCCTCTACTTGACTAGCTCGTTGATCAAAGATGGTTAAGGTTTCCTAACCATGGACATGGATTGTCATTTGATAACGGGATCACATCATTAGGAGAATGATGTGATGGACAAGACCCACCCGTTAGCTTAGCATAATGATCATTCAGTTTTATTGCTATTGCTTTCTTCATGTCAAATACATATTCCTTCGACTATGAGATTATGCAACTCCCGGATACCAGAGGAATGCCTTATGTGCTATCAAACGTCACAACGTAACTGGGTGATCATAAAGATGCTGTACAGGTATCTCCGAAGGTGTTTGTTGAGTTGGCATAGATCGAGATTAGGATTTGTCACTCCGAGTATCGGAGAGGTATCTTTGGGCCCTCTCGGTAATACACATCATAAGAAGTCTTGCAAGCAAATGGACTAATGAGTTAGTTGCGGGATGATGTATTACGGAACGAGTAAAGAGACTTGCCGGTAAAGAGATTGGACTAGGTATGAAGATACCGACGATCGAATCTCGGGCAAGTAACATACCGATGGACAAAGGGAATTACGTATGTTGTCATAACGGTTCGACCGATAAAGATTTTCATAGAATATGTAGGAGCCAATATGTGCAACCAGATTCCGCTATTGGTTATTGACCTGAGAGGTGTCTCGGTCATGTCTACATAGTTCTCGAACCCGTAGGGTCCGCACGCTTAACGTTCGATGACGATATTGTATTATATGAGTTATGTGATTTGGTGACCGAATGTTGTTCGGAGTCCCGGATAAGATCACGGACATGACGAGGAGTCTCGAAATGGTCGAGAGGTAAAGATCGATATATAGGACGATGGTATTCGTGTTGGAAATATGCCCTAGAGGCAATAATAAAATGGTTATTATTGTATTTCCTTGTTCATGATAATTGTCTATTGTTCATGCTATAATTGTATTAACTGGAAACCGTAATACATGTGTGAATACATAGACCACAACATGTCCCTAGTAAGCCTCTAGTTGACTAGCTCGTTGATCAATAGATGGTTATGGTTTCCTGACCATGGACATTGGATGTCATTGATAACGGGATCACATCATTAGGAGAATGATGTGATGGACAAGACCAAATCCTAAGCATAGCACAAGATCGTGTAGTTCGTTTGCTAGAGCTTTTCTAATGTCAAGTATCATTTCCTTAGACCATGAGATTGTGCAACTCCCGGACACCGTAGGAATGCTTTGGGTGTACCAAACGTCACAACGTAACTGGGTGGCTATAAAGGTGCACTACAGGTATCTCCGAAAGTGTCTGTTGGGTTGGCACGAATCGAGACTGGGATTTGTCACTCCGTATGACGGAGAGGTATCTCTGGGCCCACTCGGTAATGCATCATCATAATGAGCTCAATTTGACTAAGGAGCTAGCCACGGGATCATGCGTTATGGAACGAGTAAAGAGACTTGCCAGTAACGAGATTGAACGAGGTATTGGGATACCGACGATCGAATCTCGGGAAAGTAACATACCGATAGACAAAGGGAATTGTATACGGGATTGATTGAATCCCCGACATCGTGGTTCATCCGATGAGAACATCGTGGAACATGTGGGAGCCAACATGGATATCCAGATCCCACTGTTGGTTATTGGCCGGAGAACGTCTCGGTCATGTCTGCATGGTTCCCGAACCCGTAGGGTCTACACACTTAAGGTTCGGTGACGCTAGAGTTGTTATGGGAAATAGTATGTGGTTACCGAAGGTTGTTCGGAGTCCCGGATGAGATCTCGGACATGACAAGGAGCTCCGGAATGGTCCGGAGGTGAAGATCGGTATATTGGACGAAGGGTATTGGAGTCCGGAATTGTTCCGGGGGTACCAGGCTATGGCCAGCATGTCCGAAAGGGGTTTCGGAGGCCCCGGCAAGCGTTGGGGGGCCTTATGGGCCAAGGGGAAAGGGGCAAACCAGCCCACTAATGGGCTGTGCGCCCCTCCCAACCCCTCTCACGTAACCAGGAGAGGTGGGGGCGCCACCCCTAGGGCAGCCGCCCCTCCCGGCTTGGGGGGCAAGTTTCCTAGGGGGTGGGGGCGCCCAAACCCATCTAGGGTTTCCCCTGGCCACCGCCTCCTCCTCTAGATCCATCTAGAGGGGCCGGCCCCCTCTCCCCTTCCCCCTATATATAGTGAGGGGGTGGGAGGGTAGCCATACCCTTCCCTTGGCGCAGCCCTCTCCTCCTCCAACTCCTCCTCCTCCGTAGTGCTTAGCGAAGCTCTGCCGGAGAACCACGAGCTCCATCGCCACCACGCCGTCGTGCTGCCTCAACTTCTCCTCTACCCTTGCTGGATCAAGAAGGAGCAGACGTCCCCGGGCTGTACGTGTGTTGAACGCGGAGGCGCCGTCCGTTCGGCGCTAGATCGGATCTTCCGCGATTTGAATCGCCGCGAGTACGACTCCATCAACCGCGTTCTTGTAACGCTTCCGCTTAGCGATCTTCAAGGGTATGAAGATGCACTCCCTCTCTCTCGTTGCTAGCATCTTCTAGATTGATCTTGGTGACACGTAGGAAAATTTTGAATTATTGCTACGTTCCCCAACAATTCGGACACCGGAAATGTTCCGAAAGGTATCAGGTATTTATCGGAGCACCGGAAGGGGATCCAGGCACCCCCGGCAAAAGATATGGGCAAAGAGGGGAAACGCACCAGCCACCAGGGGCTGGTGCACCCCCCATATGGGCCGAACCAGAGAAGAAGGAAAGAGGGGAAGGAAGAAGGAAAGGGGAGGGATTCGGCCTCCCCCTTCCTTCCCTCCTCCTTCCTCTTTCCTCCCCCTCCGGCAGATAAGGAAAGGGGGGGGGCGCCGGCCATAGGAAGGCCCCAAGTAGGATTCGGCCTACTTGGGCGCCTCCTTGGCTGCCTCCCCTCTTCGCCCACCTATATATATGTGGGGGGAGGGGGCACCCCTAGCACATACCAGACAATTGGATAGCCGTGTGCGGCGTCCCCCTCTACTGTTTACACCCCCGGTCATATTTTCGTAGTGCTTAGGCGAAGCCCTGCGGAGATCACTTCACCATCACCGTCACCACGCCATCGTGCTGACGGAACTCATCTACTACCTATACGTCTTGCTGGATCAAGAAGGTGAGGGACGTCACCGAGCTGAACGTGTGCAGAACTCGGAGGTGCCGTACGTTCGATACTCGATCGGTGGAGCGCGAAGAAGGTCGACTACATCAACCGCGTTGTGAAACGCTTCCGCGTATGGTCTACGAGGGTACGCAGACACTCTCTCCCCCTCGTTGCTATGCATCTCCATGGATAGATCATTGCGTGTGTGTAGATTTTTTTTGTTTTCCATGCAACGTTTCCCAACAGTCCCGTCGCCTCCAGGCCTCCCCCGAGCACGCTGACCATCCCATCGTCTCCGCTGTGAGCTCATGGACCGAACCCTCTCTCCTCCGCCTCAATTGCTCGCCGTAGTCATCGATTCATCGGATAAAGAAACTTGCCGCTGCCCGAGCTCATCGCCGGTGATGCTCTGGTGGCCATTCGGTCACAATGACCTGTCCAACACACTCACACATGCACGTAGTGCCCAGCTAACTCATCTCCCTGCTCGTTTGCAAGCCGCAACACTAAATCCAAGCGGGCCCGAGCTCCGGCTGCCTCTGTGGTCGTCGTCGGCGCCGAAACAGGGCATCCCAGTTGCAGCCGAAGCCACCGTTGGCACGACGCGGCCGTTCCAACGAGACTAGCCACGCAAGCAGCCGACGCCGGAGTTGGCCGGACGGCCAACGCCGCCGTGCTCTGGTCATCACCGTCATTAGTCACTGACGTGGAAGGATTAGATTAGTCTAATTACTGTGATTAGACTAACTATAGACACTGACTGTGGGCCCCGGCCTGCTAATTACTCAGGTTAGGTGTTAACTAACCCTTGTTAACAGGTGTGTCAATGACATGTGGGTCTTAGCCGTCAGGTTTGACCTAGGCTGGCGTTGTTGACCTGCTGACATCATGTTGTCGTCATGCTGACGTAGTTAATCATTTTCTGGATTAAAAATAATCCAGAAAATTCCAAAAATAGTAGACATTTAAAGTGCTTAATACGGGAGTTTGCATTTGAACCCTTGGTTCAAATGGACCTCATTTAAAGTGCCGCTAGATGCATTAGCACACTCCATAGCATCCTTGCCATGTCATCTTCATGCATCATTGATACGTCTCCAACGTATCTATAATTTTTGATTGTTCCATGATGTTATATTATCATTCTTGGATGTTTTATAATCATTTTATATCATTTTTTGGTACTAACCTATTGACATAGTGCCAAGTGCCAGTTGATGTTTTCTGCATGTTTTTTACATCGCAGGAAATCAATACAAAACGGAGTCCAAATGCAGCGAAACTTTTTGGAGATTTTTTTAACCAGAAGACATCCAGTGGGCCGGAGAAGCACCTGGGGGGGGGGGTGCTCCGAGGGGAGCACAAACCACCAGGGCGCGCTGATGATGTTTGCTAAGACTACGACGGTGTTTCCCCCAAGAGGAGAGGATGATGTAACATAGCAACGGTAGGTATTTCCCTCAGTAATGAAACCAAGGTATCGAACCAGTAGGAGAACCCAGCAACAAAACGTAAACAGCCCCTGCACACAAATAACAACCACTCGCAACCTGACGTGTTAAAGGGGTTGTCAATCCCTTTCGGGTAACGGCGCCAGGAGGCACGATGACGGGAGAAAATTATAATAGATTGAAATAATAGATCGCAAATAAAATAAAGTGCAGCAAGATATTTTTGTATTTTTAGATTAATAGTTCTGAATAAAAACGCAAAGGAAAAGTAGATCGCAAGGCAAATATATGAGAAAGAAGACCCCGGGGCCGTAGGTTTCACTAGTGGCTTCTCTCGAGAAAAATAACAAACGGTGGGTAAACAAATTACTGTTGGGCAATTGAAAGAACTTCAAATAATCATGACGATATCCAGGCAATGATCATTACATAGGCATCACGTCCAAGATTAGTAGACCGACTCCTGCCTGCATCTACCTCTATCCAGCATGCATCTAGTGTATTAAGTTCATGGAAAAACGGAGTAATGCAATATGAACGATGACATGATGTAGACAAGATCTGTTTATCTATATGGCGGTAGATATAATCTCATCTTTTTATCCTTAGTAGCAACAATACATACGTGTCGGTTCCCTTTCTGTCACTGGGATCAAGCACCGTAAGATCGAACCCACTACCGGGCACCTCTTTCCATTGTAAGATAAATAGATCAAGTTGGCCAAACAAAACCCAAATATCGGAGAAGAAATACAAGGCTATAAGAGATCATGCATATAAGAGATCAAAGAAGACTCAAATAACTTTCATCGATATAAAAAGATATAACTGATCATAAACTCTTCATCAGATCCCAACAAACACATCGCAAAAAGACTTACATCATATGGATCTCCAAGAGAGCATTGTATTGAGAATTCAGCGAGAGAGAGAGAAAGCCATCTAGCTACTAACTACGGACCCGAAGGTCTACAAAGAACTACTCACGCATCATCGGAGAGGCACCAATGAAAGTGGTGAACCCCTCCGTGATGGTGTCTAGATTGGATCTGGTGGTTCTGGACTCTGCGGCGGCTGGATGAATATTTCGTCGACTCCCCTAGGGTTTGTGGATTTTTGGGGTATTTATAGAGCAAAGAGGCGGTCCGGGGGGCACCCGAGGTGGGCACAACCCACCAGGGCGCGCCTGGGCCTCCTGGCGCACCCTGGTGGGTTGTGCCCCCCTCGGGGCACCCCCAGGTGCAACCAGGGCCCATTGCCTTCCTTCTGGCCCATAAAAAATCATCGTGGATTTTCATGGCATTTGGACTCCGTTTGATATTGATTTCCTGCGATGTAAAAAACATGGAAAAATAGCAACTGGCACTTGGCACTACGTCAATAGGTTAGTCCCAAAAAATGATATAAAATGACTATAAAATGATTATAAAACATCCAAGATTGATAATAAAACAGCATGGAACAATCAAAAATCATAGATACGTTAGAGACGTATCAGCATCCCCAAGTTTAACTCCTACTTGTCCTCGATTAGGTAAGTGATAAAAACAGAATTTCTGATGTGGAGTGCTGTTCATCAAGTCATATCATATTCTTTTCTTTATAGCATGGACATTTGGACTTTTATGTGATTCAAAGCAATAGTCTAGTTTTGACATAATAATTTAGATACTCAAGCATATCAACAAGCAACCATGTCTTTCAAAATATCAATGCTAAAACAAGTTATCCCTAGCCCATCATGCTCAAACATTGATCCATTCATGAAACACACTCGAATATTAGCTACACCCAATACTTAAGTACGATCATATTGCCTCCTAGTTTGTGCTTTTGTAAGAGAAGATGGAGACTCAAATTCAAAAATAAAAATTGCATAAAATAGAAGAAAGGCCCTTCACAGAGGGAAGTAGGGATTTGTAGAGGTGGCAGAACTCAAAGCGAAAAATTTGAGATAAAAACATTTTGGTAGGTGTATCCATCCCACCAACGAAAACAACGTAGAGCTACGAACACTTTCCATGCTAGATATGCCATAGGCGGTTCCCAAACAGAAAATAAAGTTTATTCCTTTTTCCACCATTCTTTCACTTTCCATGGCTAGCCGTATCCACGGGTGCCTTCCATACCAACACTTTCCAAGGAATTTATTATTTGACAACATAAAGTAAATATTTTTTTGCATTTCAGGACTGGGAATCCCTAAAACCTTTGCCTTAATCTCGTGCAATGACAAGTGAATAAACACTCATCGTGAGAATAACACATTCAGCATGGAAAATATTAGCCACCCGTTACCGTTCCACGAGCGAAACAAATACACAAAAGAGAAGTTTATTTTGAAAATTAGAGATGGCACATACAAATTTGCTTAGAAGGGCAAAAGAATACCGCATATAGGTAGATATAGTGGACTCATGTGGCAAAACTGGTTTAAAGGATTTTGGATGCACAAGTAGAGATCATACTTAGTGCAAAATGAAGGCTAGCAAAAAGATTGAGAAGCGACCAACCAAGAAACGAATAATTTCGTGAAACAAGCATTAAGCATAAGTAACACCGAATAATGCACCACAAGTAGGATATAATTTTTATTGCATGATTATTGACTTTCGTGCATGCATAAGGAATCACAAACCTTAACGCCAATATTCTTACTAGAGCACAATTACTCATCAATATAACTCACATATCACATCATCATATCTCAAAACTATTACTAAGAATCAAGTTTATGTTTTCCAATGATCTTCATGACATTTTCTTTTCTTTATCCTTCTTGGATATCTATCACTCTGGGACTAATTTCATATGTTGCTTTTCATAAGCTCAAACAAATATAAGTGAAGATCATGAGCATAACAAATTTTCTTTCTCTCAAAATAATTTAAGTGAAGCAAGAGAGAATTTCTTCAAAATTTTACTAACTCTCAAATAAATCTAAGTGAAGCAAGAGAGCATTTCTTCAAAAATACTAAGCACACCGTGCTCAAAAAGATATAAGTGAAGCACTAGAGCAAGTCTTAGCTCATAAAAGATTTAAGTGAAGCATAGAGAGCAATTCTAGCAAGTCATGATATAATTTTGGCTCTCTCAAATAAGTGTGTCCAGCAAGGATTGATGACTTAAAACACAAAATAAAACAAGCAAAGACACATATCATACAAGACACTCCAAGCAAAACACATATCATGTGACGAATAAAAATATAGACTCGAGTAAAATACCAATAGTTGTTGGAAGAGAGTGGGGATGCCACTCGGGCATCCCCAAGCTTAGTTGGTTGCTCATTTTTGAATAATAGCTTGGGATGCCAGGGCATCCCCAAGCTTAGGCTCTTACATCCTTCCTTCATCCATCGTAAGATAACCCAAAATTTGAAAACTTCAATCACACAAAACTCAACAAAACTTTCGTGAGATCCGTTAGTATAAGAAAGCAAACCACTACTATAAGTGTTGTGTTAAACCAATTCATATTTTTTTTGTATTATATTTACTGTATTCCAACTTTTCTATGGCAAAAACTCATCAAAGAAAACCATAGAGTCATCAAAATAAGCACACAACACAAAGAAAACAGAATCTGTCAAAACAGAACAGTCTGTAGTAATCTGACTTTGGCGAATACTTCTGTAACTCAAAAAATTCTACAAAAATAGGACGACCTGGGTAATTTGTATATTAAACTTCTGCAAAAAGAATCAGGGCAAAAGCTCTTTTCTGTGATTTATGAAAATTATTTTCTTGAGCGCAAAGTTTCTGTCTTTTTTAGCAAGATCAAACAACTATCACCCAAGAAGATCCTATAGGCTTTACTTGCCACAAACACTAATTAAAACATAAAAAGCACAATCATACAAGTAGCATAATTGTGTAAACACTCAAAAACAGCAAGCAAAAATAAATTTTATTCATTGGGTTGCCTCCCAACGAGCGCTATAGTTTTACGCCCTTAGCTAGGCATATAGCAAGGATCTAAGTTTTGTCATCTTTGGTTCGAGATCCATAAGATGCCCTCATAATTGATTCATAGGGTGGCTTAATTTTTGTTCTAGGAAAGTGTTCCATACCTTTCCTCAAAGGAAATTGGAACTTGATATTTCCTTCTTTCATATCAATCACGACACCAATAGTGCGTAAAACGGTCTACCAAGAATAATTGGACAAGACGGATTGCAATTAATATCAAGAACAATAAAATCTATGGGCACATAATTCCTATTTGCAAGAATAATAACATCATTAATTCTTCCCATAGGCTTTTTAATAGTAGAATCCGCCAAGTGCAAATCCAAGGAACATTCTTCAAGATTGGTAAGACCAAGCACATCACATAGAGATTTCGGAATTGTAGAAACACTAGCACCCAAGTCACACAAAACAAAACATTCATAATTTTTAATCTTGACTTTGATAGTAGGTTCCCACTCATCATGCAATTTTCTAGGAATTGAAACTTCTAATTCCAACTTTTCTTCCAAAGCTTTCATCACAGCATCAACAATATGTTTAGTAAAAGCTTTATTTTGTTCATAAGCGTGGGGTGAATTTATCATGGATTGAAACAAAGAAATACAATCAATCAAAGAGCAACTATCATAATTAAAGTCTTTGTAATCCAAAATAGTGGGTGCATCACTAGCTAAAGTTTTGACCTCTCCAAACCCACTTTCATCAATTTTCTCAACAAGATTTTCACCCTCCGAAATATTGGGACGCCTTTGATGTCTACTACACAACCTTCTTCTTGTAGACGTTGTTGGGCCTCCAAGTGCAGAGGTTTGTAGGACAGTAGCAAATTTCCCTCAAGTGGATGACCTAAGGTTTATCAATCCGTGGGAGGCGTAGGATGAAGATGGTCTCTCTCAAACAACCCTGCAACCAAATAGCAAAGAGTCTCTTGTGTCCCCAACACACCCAATACAATGTTAAATTGTATAGGTGCACTAGTTCGGCGAAGAGATGGTGATACAAGTGCAATATGGATGGTAGATATAGGTTTTTGTAATCTTAAAATATAAAAACAGCAAGGTAGCAAGCGATAAAAGTGAGCGTAAACGGTATTGCAATGCGTTGGAACAAGGCCTAGGGTTCATACTTTCACTAGTGCAAGTTCTCTCAACAATAACAACATAACTGGATCATATAACTATCCCTCAATATGCAACAAAGAGTCACTCCAAAGTCACTAATAGCGAAGAACAAACGAAGAGATTATGGTAGGGTACGAAACCACCTCAAAGTTATCCTTTTTGATCGATCTATTCAAGAGTACGTAGTAAAATAACACGAACCTATTCTTTCCATTCGATCTATCATAGACTTCGTACTAGAATAACACCTTAAGACACAAATCAACCAAAACCCTAATGTCACCTAGATACTCCAATGTCACCTCAAGTATCCGTGGGTATGATTATACGATATGCATCACACAATCTCAGATTCATCTATTCAACCAACACAAAGTACTTCAAAGAGTGCCCCAAAGTTTCTAGAGGAGAGTCAAGACGAAAACGTGTGCCAACCCCTATGCATAGGTTCATGGGCGGAACCCGCAAGTTGATCACCAAAACATACATCAAGTGGATCACGTGATATCCCATTGTCACCACAGATAAGCACGGCAAGACATACATCAAGTGTTCTCAAATCCTTAAAGACTCAGTCCGATAAGATAACTTCAAAGGGAAAACTCAATTCATTACAAGAGAGTAGAGGGGGAGAAACATCATAAGATCCAACTATAATAGCAAAGCTCGCGATACATCAAGATCGTATCACCTCAAGAATACGAGAGAGAGAGAGCGATCAAACACATAGCTACTGGTACATACCCTCAGCCCCGAGGGTGAACTACTCCCTCCTCGTCATGGAGAGCATCGGGATGATGAAGATGGCCACCGGTGAGGGTTCCCCCCTCCGGCAGGGTGCCAGAACAGGGTCCCGATTGGTTTTTGGTGGCTACAGAGGCTTGCGGCAGCGGAACTCCCGATCTATTCTGTTTTCTGGAGGTTTCAGTATTTATAGGATTTTTTGGCGTAGGTCTCACGTCGGGGGGGGGGGGGGGTCTCCAGGTTGTTCACGAGGCAGGGGCCCATGCCCAGGGGGTGGGCGCGCCCCCCACCCTCGTGGGCAGCCCGGGACTCTCCTGGCCCAACTCTTTTACTTCGGGGGCTTCTTTTGGTCCAGAAAAAATCATCAAAAATTGGCACGTCAATTGGACTCCGTTTGGTATTACTTTTCTGTAAAACTCAAAAACAAGGAAAAAACAGAAACTGGCACTGGCCTCTAGGTTAATAGGTTAGTCCCAAAAATCATATAAAATAGCATATAAATGCATATAAAACATCCTAGATGGATAATATAATAGCATGAATACTTCATAAATTATAGATACGTTGGAGACGTATCAACATCCCCAAGCTTAATTCCTGCTCGTCCTCGAGTAGGTAAATGATAAAAGAAAGAATTTATGAAGTGTGAATGCTAGCAGGTGCACAAGTTTGATCAATGATAATTTCAATCACCTTTTCTAGCATCATCATATATCATAACAGTAGCTCAACTCATAGAACTTTTCATGATCAAGTAACAAACTATTCAGATGTTAAAGCATAGACCATAAACTTTCTTGAAAACTAACAAACCATGTTATTAGTCATCAAACAATTACAATTCATCTTATTTTCAGAAAGAGTCTATGTCAGAGCTTTGATTCAGCAAACTTCACATACTCAACTATCATTTAGTCTTCCATGATAGCTACCACTCAAAGCATATTTTTAGAACAAATAGTATTCATCGAACACAGAGAAAGATATGGGCTTAATGTTTCGCCTCCCAACCTTTTACCTCAAGGGTAATGTCAACAGTAATAATTCATGCTCAAATATATTGGAATGGCCATATATGCCTAGATATTTCCATCACATGATGCTTGCCAACTAAAGAGTAGGTTGGAATGAGAAGGAATACTACTGACTCTTGCATAAAATTAAAAGATAGGCCCTTCGCAGAGGGAAGCAGGGATTTGCAGAGGTGCCAGAGCTCGAAGCTAAAACAGATATGCGAATAATTTTGAGAGGTATGCTTTCATTGTCAACATAACGACCGAGAGTTCCCAATATCTTCCATACTAGATACATTATAGGCGGTTCCCACGCAGAAAGGTAAAGTTTTTACTCCCCCTCCACCAACATTCACACTCCACGGCTTGTCCGAAACAACGGCTGCCGTCCAACTATCAACATTCCTGGGGGAGTTTTGTTTAAATTATTTGCGATTTTGTTTTTGATCTTTTGATCATAGGACTGGGCATCCCAGTTACCGGCCATTTTCTCGCGAATGATGAGCGGAGTCCACTCATCGTGAGAATAACCCACCTAGCATGGAAGATACTGACAACCCCTAGTCGCTACATGAGCGATTCGGGCATACAAAACAGATTATTATTTGAAGGTTTAGAGTTTGGCACATGCAAATTTACTTGGAACGGCAGGTAAATACCGCATATAGGTAGATATGGTCGACACTCATGGAAGAAACTTGGTTCAAGGAATTTGGATGCACAAGCAGTATTCCCGCTTAGTACATATATTTTGGCTAGCAAAGGATTCTAAATAGCAAGCACCACATGTTAGAGGATCCATAACAATATAACTTCTATACAAATATACCCAAGCATAACTCATTATGTTGTCTTCCTTGTCCAACTTCAACTAATTTGCTCAGGTTGGAAAATAATTAATGGGGCTCACAATCATAGAAGATGTCCAAGATAATATATTTATACGTGAAATCTCTCTTCCTTCAATATTCTTTCATGATTTGTTCAAGTGACCAATACAATGTTTGCTAACCTTCAAAAAAATTACCACCTCTACTTCTTATATGTGAAGTCATTACTCCCCATGGGATAAGCATATGAAATATATATAATTTCAGATTTATGACATTCAAATCATTCAACCATTTACTCATAGGATATAGGTGAAGCACACGAGTAAATGACAAACTACTCCAAAAAGATATAAGTGAAGATCAATGAGTAGTTAAATAATTATGTAGCTATGTGAAGACTCTCTCTCATTTAAGAATTTCAGATCTTGGGATATTATACAAACAGCAAGCAAAATAAAACGTCATTTCAAGGATAGCACTCATCATGTGAAGAAGCAAAAACTTAAGCTCAACCGATTCTAACCGATAATTGTTGAAGAAGAAAGGTGGGATGCCTACCGGGGCATCCCCAAGCTTAGATGCTTGAGACTTCTTGAAATATTATCTTGGGATGCCTTGGGCATCCCCAAGCTTGAGTTTTTGTGTCTCCTTAATTTCTCTCATATCACGGTCTTCCTAAATCTCAAAAGCTTCATCCACACAAAACTCAACAAGGACTCGTGAGATAAGTTAGTATAAACCCATGCAAAAACCTTATCATACTATACTGTAGCAAATCACTAAAATTATTATTAAACATTGCATACTAAATGCCTCTGCATATTTAATAGTCCTATCCTCAAATAGAATCATTAAAGAAGCAAACATATGCAAACATAACAGCAATCTGCCAAAACAGTACAGTCTGTAAAGAATGCAAGATTCATCATACTTCCCTAACTCCAAAAATTATGAAATAAAATTCCCACTGTAGTAAATTTATCAGAACTTATTATGCAAAAGGTTTCAACATTTTATCACATTCTGACTTTTCTAGGGAATTTTGCAACAGCGGTAAACTTTCTGTTTTCAAACAGCAACATGAAGACTTGTAGAATAGGCATAGTAAAGGCTATCAATGCCACTTTTATTGAAATAAAATATGAAAAACATTGTTCTAACTAACAGCAACTAAATCCTAACAAAATAAATTGACGCTCCAAGCAAAACACATATCATGTGGTGAATAAAAATATAGCTCCAAGTAAAGTTATCGATGAACGAAGACAAAAGAGGGGATGCCTTCCGGGGCATCCCCAAGCTTAGGCTCTTGGTTGTCCTTGAATATTACCTTGGGGTGCCTTGGGCATCCCCAAGCTTAGGCTCTTGCCACTCCTTATTCCATAGTCCATCAAATCCTTACCCAAAACTTGAAAACTTCACAACACAAAACTTAACAGAAAACTCGTAAGCTCCGTTAGTATAAGAAAATAAATCACCACTTAGGTACTGTTGTGAACTCATTCTAAATTCATATTGGTGTAATATCTACTGTATTACAACTTCTCTATGGTTCATACCCTCCGATACTACTCATAGATTCATCAAAAGAAGCAAACAACACATAGAAAACAGAATCTGTCAAAAACAGAACAGTCTGTAGTAATCTGTATCAAACGTATACTTCTGGAACTCCAAAAATTCTACCAAAATAGGAAGACCTAGATAATTTGTTTATTGATCTGCTGCAATTGGAATCAGTATTTTATCATGTTCTGGTGATTTTTAACAATTGTTTTCGTGAACAGAAAGTTTCTGGAATTTTCAGCAAGATCAAATAACTATCATCCAAGAAAATCCTATAGGTCTTACTTGGCACAAACACTAATTAAAACACAAAAACACATATAAACAGAAGCTAGATGGATTATTTATTACTAAACAGAAGCAAAAGGCAAAGAACAAAAATAAAATTGGGTTGCCTCCCAACAAGCGCTATCGTTTAACGCCCCTAGCTAGGCATGATGATTTCAATGATGCTCACATAAAAGATAAGAATTGAAACATAAAGAGAGCATCATGAAGAATATGAATAGCACATTTAAGTCTAACCCACTTCCTATTCATAGGGATTTTGTGAGCAAACAACTTATGGGAACAATAATCAACTAGCATAGGAAGGCAAAACAAGCATAGCCTCAAAATTTTCAACACATAGAGGGGAAACTTGATATTATTGCAATTCCTACAAGCATATGTTCCTCCCTCATAATAATTTTCAGTAGAATCATGAATGAATTCAACAATATAACCAGCACATAAAGCATTATTTTCATGATGCACAAGCATAGAATTTTTTTTACTCTCCACATAAGCAAATTTCTTCTCATGAATAGTAGTGGGAGCAAACTTAACAAAATAACTATCATGTGAAGCATAATCCAATTGAAAATTAAAATCATGATGACAAGTTTCATGGTTATCTTTATTCTTTATAGCATACGTTTCATAACAATAATCATCATAAATAGGAGGCATGCTTTCATCATAATAAATTTGCTCATCAAAACTTGGGGGACAAAAACTATCATCTTCATCAAATATAGCTTCCCCAAGCTTGTGGCTTTGCATATCATTGGCATCATGGGTATTCAAGGAATTCATACTAACAACATTGCAATCATGCTCATCATTCAAAAATTTAGTGCCAAACATTTTAATGCATTCTTCCTCTAGCAACTGAGCACAATTATCGGAATCCTTATTTTCCCGAAAGACATTAAAAAGATGAAGCATATGAGGCACCCTCAATTCCATTTTTTTGTAGTTTTCTTTTATAAACTAACCAGTGAAAAAACAAGAAACTAAAAGATTCGATTTCAAGATCTAAAGATATACCTTCAAGCACTCACCTCCCCGGCAACGGCGCCAGAAAAGAGCTTAATGTCTACTACACAACCTTCTTCTTGTAGACGTTGTTGGGCCTCTAAGTGCAAAGGTTTGTAGGACAGTAGCAAATTTCCCTCAAGTGGATGACCTAAGGTTTATCAATCCGTGGGAGGCGTAGGATGAAGATGGTCTCTCTCAAACAACCCTGCAACCAAATAGCAAAGAGTCTCTTGTGTCCCCAACACACCCAATACAATGTTAAATTGTATAGGTGCACTAGTTCGGCGAAGAGATGGTGATACAAGTGCAATATGGATGGTAGATATAGGTTTTTGTAATCTGAAAATATAAAAACAGCAAGGTAGAAAGCGATAAAAGTGAGCGTAAACGGTATTGCAATGCGTTGGAACAAGGCCTAGGGTTCATACTTTCACTAGTGCAAGTTCTCTCAACAATAATAACATAACTGGATCATATAACTATCCCTCAATATGCAACAAAGAGTCACTCCAAAGTCACTAATAGCGAAGAACAAACGAAGAGATTATGGTAGGGTACGAAACCACCTCAAAGTTATCCTTTCTGATCGATCTATTCAAGAGTCCGTAGTAAAATAACACGAAGCTATTCTTTCCGTTTGATCTATCATAGACTTCGTACTAGAATAACACCTTAAGACACAAATCAACCAAAACCCTAATGTCACCTAGATACTCCAATGTCACCTCAAGTATCCGTGGGTATGGTTATACGATATGCATCACACAATCTCAGATTCATCTATTCAACCAACACAAAGTACTTCAAAGAGTGCCCCAAAGTTTCTACCGGAGAGTCAAGACGAAAACGTGTGCCATGTTGGGGAACGTAGCAGAAATTCAATTTTTTTTCTACGCATCACCAAGATCAATCTATGGAGTTTACTAGCAACGAAGGGAAGGGGAGTGCATCTACATACCCTTGTAGATTACGATGCGGAAGCGTCGCAAGAACGCGGATGAGGGAGTCGTACTCGTAGCGATTCAGATCGCGGTTGATTCCGATCTAAGCACCGAAAGTACGGTGCCTCCGCGTTCAACACACGTGCAGCCCGGTGACGTCTCCCACGCCTTGATCCAGCAAGGAGAGAGGGAGAGGTTGGGGAAGACTCCATCCAGCAGCAACACGACGGCATGGTGGTGGTGGAGGAGCGTGGCAATCCCGCAGGGCTTCGCCAAGCACCGCGGGAGAGGAGGAGGAGGAAGAGGGATAGGGTTGCGCCAAAAGGAGACGTTCTCATGTCTGTATGGCAGCCCAAACCTCAAGTATATATATAGGGGGGAAGGGGGCTGCGCCCCCCTTAGGGTTTCCACCCTCAAGAGGAGGCAGCCAGCCCTAGATCCCATCAAGGGGGGCGGCCAAGGGGAGGAGAGGGGGAGGCGCCCCACTAGATGGGCCCTAAGGCCCATCTGGACCTAGGGTTTGCCCCCTCCCACTCTCCCATGCGCCTTGGGCCTTGGTGGGGGGGCGCACCAGCCCACCTGGGGCTGGTCCCCTCCCACACTTGGCCCACGCAGCCTTCTGGGGCTGGTGGCCCCACTTGGTGGACCCCCGGGACCCTCCCGGTGGTCCCGGTACATTACCGATTTCACCCGAAACTTTTCCGGTGACCAAAACAGGACTTCCCATATATAAATCTTTACCTCCGGACCATTCCGGAACTCCTCGTGACGTCCGGGATCTCATCCGGGACTCCGAACAACATTCGGTAACCACGTACATGCTTTCCCTATAACCCTAGCGTCATCGAACCTTAAGCGTGTAGACCCTACGGGTTCGGGAACCATGCAGACATGACCGAGACGTTCTCCGGTCAATAACCAACTGCGGGATCTGGATACCCATGTTGGCTCCCACATGTTCCACGATGATCTCATCGGATGAACCACGATGCCGGGGATTCAATCAATCCCGTATGCAATTCCCTTTGTCCATCGGTATGTTACTTGCCCGAGATTGGATCGTCGGTATCCCTATACCTTGTTCAATCTCGTTACCGGCAAGTCTCTTTACTCGTTCCGTAACTCACATCATCCCGTGATCAACTCCTTGGTCACACTGTGCACATTATGATGATGTCCTACCGAGTGGGCCCAGAGATACCTCTCCGTTTACACGGAGTGACAAATCCCAGTCTCGATTCGTGCCAACCCAACAGACACTTTCGGAGATACCCGTAGTGCACCTTTATAGCCACCCAGTTACGTTGTGACGTTTGGCACACCCAAAGCATTCCTACGGTATCCGGGAGTTGCACAATCTCATGGTCTAAGGAAGTGATACTTGACATTAGAAAAGCTCTGAGCAAACGAACTACACGATCTTGTGCTAGGCTTAGGATTGGGTCTTGTCCATCACATCATTCTCCTAATGATGTGATCCCGTTATCAACGACATCCAATGTCCATGGTCAGGAAACCGTAACCATCTATTGATCAACGAGCTAGTCAACTAGAGGCTTACTAGGGACATGGTGTTGTCTATGTATCCACACATGTATCTGAGTTTCCTATCAATACAATTCTAGCATGGATAATAAACGATTATCATGAACAAGGAAATATAATAATAACCTATTTATTATTGCCTCTAGGGCATATTTCCAACAGTCTCCCACTTGCACTAGAGTCAATAATCTAGTTCACATCACCATGTGATTAACACTGACAGGTCACATCACCATGTGACCAACACCCAAGAGTTTACTAGAGTCAACAATCTAGCTCACATCTCTATGTGATTAACACTCAATGAGTTCTGGTTTGATCATGTTATGCTTGTGAGAGAGGTTATTAGTCAACGGGTCTGAACCTTTCAGATTCGTGTGTGCTTTACGAATATCTATGTCATCTTTGTGGATGCTACCACGCGCTACTTGGAGCCATTTCAAGTAATTGTTCTACTATACGAATCCGGTTTACTACTCAGAGTCATCCGGATTAGTGTCAAAGTTCGCATCGACGTAACCCTGTACGACGAACTCCTTTTCACCTCCATAATCGAGAAAATTCCTTAGTCCACTAGGTACTAAGGATAAGTTCGACCGCTGTCATGTGATCCATTCCCGGATCACTATTGTACCCTTTGACCAACTCATGGCAAGGCACACTTCATGTGTGGTACACAGCATAGCAGACTGTAGAGCCTACGTCTAAAGCATAGGGGACGACCTTCGTCCTTTCTCTCTCTTCTGCTGTGGTCAGGTCTTGAGTCTTACTCAATACTCACATCTTGTAACACAGCCAAGAACTCCTTCTTTGCTGATCTATCATGTCAAGGTGTGCTGTCTTTTGAAAGTATCATCAGGCGTCTTGATCTATCTCTATGGATCTTGATGCCCAATATGTAAGTAGCTTTATCCAGGTCTTCCTTTGAAAAACTCCTTTCAAACAACCCTTTATGCTTTCCAGAAATTTTACATCATTTCGGATCAACAATATGTCATTCACATATACTTATCAGAAATGTTGTAGCGCTCCCACTCACTTTATTGTAAATACAAGTTTCTAACAAACTTTGTATAAACCCAAAAAACTTTGATCACCCCATCAAAGCGTATATTCTGACTCCGAGATGCTTGCTCTAATCCATGGAAGGATCGCTGGAGCTAGCATACCTTTTAGCATCCTTTAGGATCGACAAAACCTTTCTGATTGTATCACATACAACCTTTCCTTACGAAAACTGGTAAGGAAACTTGTTTTGACATCCATCTGCCAGATTTCATAAATGTAGCTAATGCTAACATGATTCCGACGGACCTAAGCATCGCTACGGATGAGAAAAACTCATCGTAGTCAACTCCTTGAACTTGTGAAAATACTCTTTGCCACAAGTCGAGCTTCATAGACGGTAACATTACCGTCCACGTCCGTCTTCTTCTCAAAGATCCATTTATCTCGGATTTCATGGTTTCTAACCATTTGTCGGAATATGGGCCCACCATCGCTTCTCCATAGCTCGTAGGTTCAGTATTGTCCAACAACATGATATCTCAGACAGGATCACGTACCACTCTAAAGTAGCACGCATCCTCGTCGTCCTACGAGGTTTGGTGGTGACTTGATCCGAAGTTTCATGATCACTATCATAAGCTTCTACTTCAATTGGTATAGGTGCCACAGGAACAACTTCCTGTGCCCTGCTACACACTAGTTGAAGTGACGGTTCAATAACCTTATCAAGTCTCCACCATCCTCCCACTCAATTCTTTCGAGAGAAACTTTTCCTCGAGAAAGGACTTATTGCTAGAAGCAATTACTTTTGCTTCCAGATCTGAAATAGGAGGTATACCCAACTGTTTTGGGTTTTCTATGAAGATGCATTTATCCGCTTTGGGTTCGAGCTTATCAGCCTGAAACATTTTTCACATAAGCGTCGCAGCCCCAAACTTTTAAGAAATGACAACTTAGGTTTCTATAAACGGTGTCGTCTCAACGGAATTGCGTGGTGCCCCTTTTTAAAGTGAATGCGGTTGTCTCTAATGCCTAACCCATAAACGATAGTGGTAATTTGATAAGAAACATCATGGTATGCACCATATCCAATAGGGTGTAGTTATGATGTTCGGACACACCATCACACGATGGTGTTCCAGGCGGTATTAATTGTGAAACACTTTCCACAATGTCTTAATTGTGTGCCAAACTCGTAACTCAGATATCTCTATGATCATATCATAGACATTTTATCCTCTTGTCACGACAATCTTCAACTTCACTCTGAAATTACTTGAACCTTTCAATAATTCAGACTAGTGTTTCATCAAGTAAATACACTCAGCATCTACTCAAATTATCTGTGAAGTAAGAACATAACGATATCCACTGCATGCCTCAGCACTCATTGGACTGCGTACATCAAAATGTATTACTTCCAATAAGTTGCTCTCTTGTTCCATCTTACTGAAAACGAGGACTTTCAGTCATCTTGCCCATGTGATATGATTTGCATGTCTCAAGTGATTCATAATCAAGTGAGTCTAAACGATCCATCTGCATGGAGTTTCTTCATGCATATATACCAATAGACATGGTTCGCATGTCTCAATCTTTTCAAAAACGATTGAGTCCAAAGATCCATCTACATGGAGCTTCTTCATGCGTTCTATACCAATATGACTCAAATTGCAGTGCCACAAGTATCTGGAACTATCATTACTATTTTACATCTTTTGGCACGAACATGTGTATCACTACAATCGAGATTCATTTTAGGTGCAAGACCATTGAAGGTATTATTCAAATAAACAGAGTAACTATTATTCTCCTTAAATGAATAACCGTATTGCGAAAAACATAATCCAATCATGCTCAACGCAAACACCAAATCTCGATGGTAGGGGGAGCACGCGATGCTTGATCACATCAACCTTGGAAACACTTCCAATACATATCGTCATCTCACCTTTAGCTAGTCTCCATTTATTCCGCAGCTTTTATTTCGAGTTACTAACACTTAGCAACCGAACCAGTATCTAATACCCTGGTGCTGCTAGGAGTACTAGTAAAGTACACATTCATATAACGTATATCCAATATACTTCTGTCGACCTTGCCTGCCTTCTCATCTACCAAGTATCTAGGGTAGTACTGCTTCAGTGACCGTTCCTCTTATTACAGAAGCACTTAGTCTCGGGTTTGGGTTCAACCTTGGGATTCTTCACTAGAGCAGCAAACGACTTGCTGTTTCATGAAGTATCCCTTTTTCCCTTGCCCTTCTTAAACTAGTGGTTCTGCTAACCATCAACAATTGATGCTCCTTCTTGATTTCTACTCTCGCGGTGTCAAACATCGCGAATAGCTCAAGGATCATCATAACTATCCTTGATATGTTATAGTTCATCACGAAGCTCTACTAGCTTGGTGGCAGTGACTATGGAGAACTATCACTATCTCATCTGGGAGATTAACTCCCACTCGATTCAAGCGATTGTGGCACTCAGACAATCTGAGCACACGCTCAATGATTGAGCTTTTCTCCCTTAGTTTGCAGGCTTAAGAAACTTGTCAGAGGTCTCATACCTCTTGACGTGGGCACTAGTCTGAAATCCCAATTTCAGTCTTCGGAACATCTCACATGTTCTGCGACGTTTCAAAAACGTCTTGGGTGCCACAATTCTAAACCGCACTGAACTATCACGTAGTTATCAAAACGTGTATGTCAGATGTTTCGTAACATCTACAGACGACGCTGAGGTTCAGCACACCGAGCGGTGCATTAAGGACATAAGCCTTCTGTGTAGTAATGAGGACAATCCTCAGTTTACGGACCCAGTCCGCATAATTGCTACTACCAACTTTCAACTAAATTTTCTCTAGGAACATATCTAAACCAGTAGAACTAAAGCGTATGACATAATTTGCAAAGGGTTTTTGACTATGTTCATGATAATGAAGTTCATCTGATTATGAACTCCCACTCAGATAGACATCCCTCTAGTCATCTAAGTGAAACATGATCCGAGTTCAACTAGGCCGTGTCCGATCATCACGTGAGACGGACTAGTCAAGATCGGTGAACATCTCCATGTTGATCGTATCTTCTATACGACTCATGCTCGACCTTTCGGTCCTCCGTGTTCCGAGGCCATGTCTGTACATGCTAGGCTCGTCAAGTTAACCTAAGTGTATTGCGTGTGTGCCGAGGCCATGTCTGTACATGCTAGGCTCGTCAACACCCGTTGTATTCGAACGTAAGAATCTATCACACCCGATCATCACGTGGTGCTTCGAAACGACGAACCTTCGCAACGGTGCACAGTTAGGGTGAACACTTTCTTGAAATTATTATAAGGGATCATCCTATTTGCTACCGTCGTTCTAAGCAAATAAGATGCAAAAACATGATAAACATCACATGCAATCAAATAGTGACATGATATGAACAATATCATCATGCTCCTTTGATCTCCATCTTCGGGGCACCATGATCATCTTTGTCACCGGCATGACACCATGATCTCCATCATCATGATCTCCATCATTGTGTCTTCATGAAGTCGTCACGCCAACGATTACTTCTACTTCTATGGCTAACGCGTTTAGCAACAAAGTAAAGTAATTTACATGGCGTTATTCAATGACACGCAGGTCATACAAAATAATAAAGACAACTCCTATGGCTCCTGCCGGTTGTCATAATCATCGACTTACAAGTCGTGATTCCTATTACAAGAATATGATCAATCTCATACATCACATATATCATTCATCACATCTTCTGGCCATATCACATCACATAGCACTTGCTGCAAAAACAAGTTAGACGTCCTCTAATTGTTGTTGCAAGTTTTTACGTGGTTTGTAGGTTTCTAGCAAGAACGTTTTCTTACCTACGTATGACCACAACGTGATTTGCCAATTTCTATTTACCCTTCATAAGGACCCTTTTCATCGAATCCGTTCCGACTAAAGTGGGAGAGACAGACACCCGCTAGCCACCTTATGCAACTAGTGCATGTCAGTCGGTGGAACCTGTCTCACGTAAGCGTACGTGTAAGGTCGGTCCGGGCCGCTTCATCCCACAATGCCGCCGAAACAAGATAAGACTAGTAGCGGCAAGAAGAATTGACAACATCGACGCCCACAACTACTTTGTGTTCTACTCGTGCATAGAAACTACGCATAGACCTAGCTCATGATGCCACTGTTGGGTAACGTAGCAGAAATTAAAAAATTTCTACGCATCACCAAGATCAATCTATGGAGTAATCTAGCAACGAGGGGAAGGGGAGTGAATCTACATACCCTTGTAGATCGCGATGCGGAAGCGTTGCAAGAACGCGGATGAGGGAGTCGTACTCGTAGCGATTCAGATCGCGGTTGATTCCGATCTAAGCACCGAAAGAATGGTGCCTCCGCGTTCAACACACGTGCAGCCCGGTGACGTCTCCCACGCCTTGATCCAGCAAGGAGAGAGGGAGAGGTTGGGGAAGACTCCATCCAGCAGCAACACGACGGCATGGTGGTGGTGGAGGAGCGTGGCAATCCCGCAGGGCTTCGCCAAGCACCGCGGGAGAGGAGGAGGAGGAAGAGGGGTAGGGCAACACCAAAAGGAGACTTTCTCATGTGTGTATGGCAGCCCAAACCTCAAGTATATATAGGGGGGAAGGGGGCTGCGCCCCCTTTAGGGTTTCCACCCCCAAGAGGAGGCGGCCAGCCCTAGATCCCATCAAGGGGGGCGGCCAAGGGGAGGAGAGGGGGAGGCGCCCCACTAGATGGGCCCTAAGGCCCATCTGGACCTAGGGTTTGCCCCCTCCCACTCTCCCATGCGCCTTGGGCCTTGGTGGGGGGGGGGGGCGCACCAGCCCACCTGGGGCTGGTCCCCTCCCACACTTGGCCCACGCAGCCTTCTGGGGCTGGTGGCCCCACTTGGTGGACCCCCGGGACCCTCCCGGTGGTCCCGGTACATTACCGATTTCACCCGAAACTTTTCCGGTGACCAAAACAGGACTTCCCATATATAAATCTTTACCTCCGGACCATTCCGGAACTCCTCGTGACGTCCGGGATCTCATCCGGGACTCCGAACAATATTCGGTAACCACGTACATGCTTTCCCTATAACCCTAGCGTCATCGAACCTTAAGCGTGTAGACCCTACGGGTTCGGGAACCATGCAGACATGACCGAGACGTTCTCCGGTCAATAACCAACTGCGGGATCTGGATACCCATGTTGGCTCCCACATGTTCCACGATGATCTCATCGGATGAACCACGATGCCGGGGATTCAATCAATCCCGTATGCAATTCCCTTTGTCCATCGGTATGTTACTTGCCCGAGATTCGATCGTCGGTATCCCTATACCTTGTTCAATCTCGTTACCGGCAAGTCTCTTTACTCGTTCCGTAACTCACATCATCCCGTGATCAACTCCTTGGTCACACTGTGCACATTATGATGATGTCCTACCGAGTGGGCCCAGAGATACCTCTCCGTTTACACGGAGTGACAAATCCCAGTCTCGATTCGTGCCAACCCAACAGACACTTTCGGAGATACCCGTAGTGCACCTTTATAGCCACCCAGTTACGTTGTGACGTTTGGCACACCCAAAGCATTCCTACGGTATCCGGGAGTTGCACAATCTCATGGTCTAAGGAAGTGATACTTGACATTAGAAAAGCTCTGAGCAAACGAACTACACGATCTTGTGCTAGGCTTAGGATTGGGTCTTGTCCATCACATCATTCTCCTAATGATGTGATCCCGTTATCAACGACATCCAATGTCCATGGTCAGGAAACCGTAACCATCTATTGATCAACGAGCTAGTCAACTAGAGGCTTACTAGGGACATGGTGTTGTCTATGTATCCACACATGTATCTGAGTTTCCTATCAATACAATTCTAGCATGGATAATAAACGATTATCATGAACAAGGAAATATAATAATAACCTATTTATTATTGCCTCTAGGGCATATTTCCAACAACATCACCATGTGATTAACACTGACAGGTCACATCACCATGTGACCAACACCCAAGAGTTTACTAGAGTCAACAATCTAGTTCACATCTCTATGTGATTAACACTCAATGAGTTCTGGTTTGATCATGTTATGCTTGTGAGAGAGGTTATTAGTCAACGGGTCTGAACCTTTCAGATTCGTGTGTGCTTTACGAATATCTATGTCATCTTTGTGGATGCTACCACGCGCTATTTGGAGCCATTTCAAATAATTGCTCTACTATACGAATCCGGTTTACTACTCAGAGTCATCCGGATTAGTGTCAAAGTTCGCATCGACGTAACCCTTTACGACGAACTCCTTTCCACCTCCATAATCGAGAAAATTCCTTAGTCCACTAGATACTAAGGATAAGTTCGACCGCTGTCATGTGATCCATTCCCGGATCACTATTGTACCCCTTGACCAACTCATGGCAAGGCACACTTCATGTGCTGTACACAACATAGCATACTGCAGAGCCTACGTCTAAAGCATAGGGGACGACCTTCGTCCTTTCTCTCTCTTCTGCTGTGGTCAGGTCTTGAGTCTTACTCAATACTCACACCTTGTAACACAGCCAAGAACTCCTTCTTTGCTGATCTATTTTGAACTCTTTCAAAATCATGTCAAGGTGTGCGTTCTTTTGAAAATATCATCGGGCGTCTTGATCTATCTCTATAGACCTTTATGCCCAATATGTAAGTAGTTTTTATCCAGGTCTTCCTTTGAAAAACTCCTTTCAAACAACCCTTTATGCTTTCCAGAAATTTTACATCATTTCGGATCATCAATATGTCATTCACATATACTTATCAGAAATGTTGTAGCGCTCCCACTCACTTTATTGTAAATACAAGTTTCTAACAAACTTTGTATAAACCCAAAAAACTTTGATCACCCCATCAAAGCGTATATTCTGACTCCGAGATGCTTGCTCTAATCCATGGAAGGATCGCTGGAGCTAGCATACCTTTTAGCATCCTTAGGATCGACAAAACCTTTCTGATTGTATCACATACAACCTTTCCTTACGAAAACTGGTAAGGAAACTTGTTTTGACATCCATCTGCCAGATTTCATAAATGTAGCTAATGCTAACATGATTCCGACGGACTTAAGCATCGCTACGGATGAGAAAATCTCATCGTAGTCAACTCCTTGAACTTGTGGAAATACTCTTTGCCACAAGTCGAGCTTCATAGACGGTAACATTACCGTCCATGTTCGTCTTCTTCTCAAAGATCCATTTATCTCGGATTTCATGGCTTTTAACCATTTGTCGGAATATGGGCCCACCATCGCTTCTCCACAGCTCGTAGGTTCATTGTTGTCCAACAACATGACTTCCAAGACAGGATCACGTACTACTCTGAAGTATTACGCATCCTCGTCGTCCTACGAGGTTTGGTAGTGACTTGATCCGAAGTTTCATGATCACCATCATAAGCTTCCACTTCAATTGGTGTAGGTGCCACAGGAACAACTTCCTGTGCCCTGCTACACACTAGTTGAAGTGACGGTTCAATAACCTTATCAAGTCTCCACCATCCTCCCACTCAATTCTTTCGAGAGAAACTTTTCCTCGAGAAAGGACCTGAAGCAATTACTTTTGCTTCCAGATCTGAAATAGGAGGTATACCCAACTGTTTTGGGTTTTCTATGAAGATGTATTTATCCGCTTTGGGTTCGAGCTTATCAGCTTGAAACTTTTTCACATAAGCATCGCAGCCCCAAACTTTTAAGAAAGGACAACTTAGGTTTCTCTAAACGGTGTCGTCTCAACGGAATTGCGTGGTGCCCCTTTTAAAGTGAATGCGGTTGTCTCTAATGCCTAACCCATAAACGATAGTGGTAATTTGATAAGAAACATCATGGTATGCACCATATCCAATAGGGTGCAGTTATGATGTTCGGACACACCATCACACTATGGTGTTCCAGGCGGTATTAATTGTGAAACACTTTCCACAATGTCTTAATTGTGTGCCAAACTCGTAACTCAGATATCTCTATGATCATATCATAGACATTTTATCCTCTTGTCACGACAATCTTCAACTTCACTCTGAAATTACTTGAACCTTTCAATAATTCAGACTTGTGTTTCATCAAGTAAATATTCTCAGCATCTACTCAAATCATCTGTGAAGTAAGAACATAATGATATCCACTGCATGCCTCAGCACTCATTGGACTGCATACATCAAAATGTATTACTTCCAATAAGTTGCTCTCTTGTTCCATCTTACTGAAAACAAGGCCTTTCAGTCATCTTGCCCACGTGGTATGGTTTGCATGTCTCAAGTGATTCAAAATCAAGTGAGTCCAAACGATCCATCTGCATGGAGTTTCTTCATGCATATATATACCAATAGACATGGTTCGCATGTCTCAATCTTTTCAAAAACGACTGAGTCCAAAGATCCATCTACATGGAGCTTCTTCATGCGTTCTATACCAATATGACTCAAATGGCAGTGCCACAAGTATGTGGTACTATCATTACTATCTTATATCTTTTGGCATGAACATGTGTATCACTACGATCGAGATTCATTCTAGGTGCAAGACCATTGAAGGTATTATTCAAATAAACAGAGTAACCATTATTCTCCTTAAATGAATAACCGTATTGCGATAAACATAATCCAATCATGCTCAACGCAAACACCAAATCTCGATGGTAGAGGGAGCATGCGATGCTTGATCACATCAACCTTGGAAACACTTCCAACGCACATCGTCATCTCACCTTTAGCTAGTCTCCGTTTATTCCGCAGCTTTTATTTCGAGTTACTAACACTTAGCAACCGAACTGGTATCTAATACCCTGGTGCTGCTAGGAGTACTATTAAAGTACACATTCATATAACGTATATCCAATATACTTCTGTCGACCTTGCCTGCCTTCTCATCTACCAAGTATCTAGGGTAGTACTGCTTCAGTGACCGTTCCTCTCGTTACAGAAGCACTTAGTCTCAGGTTTGGGTTCAACCTTGGGATTCTTCACTAGAGCAGCAAACGACTTGCTGTTTCATGAAGTATCCCTTTTGCCCTTGCCCTTCTTAAACTAGTGGTTTTACTAACCATCAACAATTGATGCTCCTTCTTGATTTCTACTCTCGCGGTGTCAAACATCACGAATAGCTCAAGGATCATCATAACTATCCTTGATATGTTATAGTTCATCACGAAGCTCTACTAGCTTGGTGGCAATGACTATGGAGAACTATCACTATCTCATCTGGGAGATTAACTCCCACTCGATTCAAGCGATTGTGGCACTCAGACAATCTGAGCACACGCTCAACGATTGAGCTTTTCTCCCTTAGTTTGCAGGCTTAAGAAACTTGTCAGAGGTCTCATACCTCTTGACGTGGGCACTAGTCTGAAATCCCAATTTCAGTCTTCGGAACATCTCACATGTTCTGCGACGTTTCAAAAACGTCTTGGGTGCCACAATTCTAAACCGCACTTAACTATCATGTAGTTATCAAAACGTGTATGTCAGATGTTTCGTAACATCTACAGACGACGCTGAGGTTCAGCACACCGAGCGGTGCATTAAGGACATAAGCCTTCTGTGTAGTAATGAGGACAATCCTCAGTTTACGGACCCAATCCGCATAACTGCTACTACCAACTTTCAACTAAATTTTCTCTAGGAACATATCTAAACCAGTAGAACTTAAAGCGCAAGCTATGACATAATTTGCAAATACCTTTTTGACTATGTTCATGATAATGAAGTTCATCTGATTATGAACTCCAACTCAGATAGACATCCCTCTAGTCATCTAAGTGAAACATGATCCGAGTTTAACTAGGCCGTGTCCGATCATCACGTGAGACGGACTAGTCAAGATCGGTGAACATCTCCATGTTGATCGTATCTTCTATACGACTCATGCTCGACCTTTCGGTCCTCCGTGTTCCGAGGCCATGTCTGTACATGCTAGGCTCGTCAAGTTAACCTAAGTGTATTGCGTGTGTGCCGAGGCCATGTCTGTACATGCTAGGCTCGTCAACACCCGTTGTATTCGAACGTAAGAATCTATCACACCCGATCATCACGTGGTGCTTCGAAACGACGAACCTTCGCAACGGTGCACAGTTAGGGTGAACACTTTCTTGAAATTATTATAAGGGATCATCCTACTTGCTACCGTCGTTCTAAGCAAATAAGATGCAAAAACATGATAAACATCACATGCAATCAAATAGTGACATGATATGGCCAATATCATCATGCTCCTTTGATCTCCATCTTCGGGGCACCATGATCATCTTTGTCACCGGCATGACACCATGATCTCCATCATCATGATCTCCATCATTGTGTCTTCATGAAGTCGTCACGCCAACGATTACTTCTACTTCTATGGCTAACGCGCTTAGCAATAAAGTAAAGTAATTTACATGGCGTTATTCAATGACACGCAGGTCATACAAAAAATAAAGACAACTCCTATGGCTCCTGCCGGTTGTCATACTCATCGACATGCAAGTCGTGATCCCTATTACAAGAATATGATCAATCTCATACATCATATATATCATTCATCACATCTTCTGGCCATATCACATCACATAGCACTTGCTGCAAAAACAAGTTAGACGTCCTCTAATTGTTGTTGCAAGTTTTTACGTGGCTTGTATAGGTTTCTAGCAAGGACGTTTCTTACCTACGTAAAACCACAACGTGATATGCCAATTTCTATTTACCCTTCATAAGGACCCTTTTCATCGAATCCGTTCCGACTAAAGTGGGAGAGACAGACACCCGCTAGCCACCTTATGCAACTAGTGCATGTCAGTCGGTGGAACCTGTCTCACGTAAGTGTACGTGTAAGGTCGGTCCGGGCCGCTTCATCCCACAATGCCGCCGAAACAAGATAAGACTAGTAGCGGCAAGAAGAATTGACAACATCGACGCCCACAACTACTTTGTGTTCTACTCATGCATAGAAACTACGCATAGACCTAGCTCATGATGCCACTGTTGGGGAACGTAGCAGAAATTCAAATTTTTTTCTACGCATCACCAAGATCAATCTATGGAGTTTACTACCAACGAAGGGAAGGGGAGTGCATCTACATACCCTTGTAGATCGTGATGCGGAAGCGTTGCAAGAACGCGGATGAGGGAGTCGTACTCGTAGCGATTCAGATCGCGGTTGATTCCGATCTAAGCACCGAAAGTACGGTGCCTCCGCGTTCAACACACGTGCAGCCCGGTGACGTCTCCCACGCCTTGATCCAGCAAGGAGAGAGGGAGAGGTTGGGGAAGACTCCATCCAGCAGCAACACGACGGCATGGTGGTGGTGGAGGAGCGTGGCAATCCCGCAGGGCTTCGCCAAGCACCGCGGGAGAGGAGGAGGAGGAAGAGGGATAGGGCTGCGCCAAAAGGAGACGTTCTCATGTCTGTATGGCAGCCCAAACCTCAAGTATATATATAGGGGGGAAGGGGGCTGCGCCCCCCTTAGGGTTTCCACCCCCAAGAGGAGGCAGCCAGCCCTAGATCCCATCAAGGGGGGCGGCCAAGGGGAGGAGAGGGGGAGGCGCCCCACTAGATGGGCCCTAAGGCCCATCTGGACCTAGGGTTTGCCCCCTCCCACTCTCCCATGCGCCTTGGGCCTTGGTGGGGGGGCGCACCAGCCCACCTGGGGCTGGTCCCCTCCCACACTTGGCCCACGCAGCCTTCTGGGGCTGGTGGCCCCACTTGGTGGACCCCCGGGACCCTCCCGGTGGTCCCGGTACATTACCGATTTCACCCGAAACTTTTCCGGTGACCAAAACAGGACTTCCCATATATAAATCTTTACCTCCGGACCATTCCGGAACTCCTCGTGACGTCCGGGATCTCATCCGGGACTCCGAACAACATTCGGTAACCACGTACATGCTTTCCCTATAACCCTAGCGTCATCGAACCTTAAGCGTGTAGACCCTACGGGTTCGGGAACCATGCAGACATGACCGAGACGTTCTCCGGTCAATAACCAACAGCGGGATCTGGATACCCATGTTGGCTCCCACATGTTCCACGATGATCTCATCGGATGAACCACGATGTCGGGGATTCAATCAATCCCGTATGCAATTCCCTTTGTCCATCGGTATGTTACTTGCCCGAGATTCGATCGTCGGTATCCCTATACCTTGTTCAATCTCGTTACCGGCAAGTCTCTTTACTCGTTCCGTAACTCACATCATCCCGTGATCAACTCCTTGGTCACATTGTGCACATAATGATGATGTCCTACCGAGTGGGCCCAGAGATACCTCTCCGTTTACACGGAGTGACAAATCCCAGTCTCGATTCGTGCCAACCCAACAGACACTTTCGGAGATACCCGTAGTGCACCTTTATAGCCACCCAGTTACGTTGTGACGTTTGGCACACCCAAAGCATTCCTACGGTATCCGGGAGTTGCACAATCTCATGGTCTAAGGAAGTGATACTTGACATTAGAAAAGCTCTGAGCAAACGAACTACACGATCTTGTGCTAGGCTTAGGATTGGGTCTTGTCCATCACATCATTCTCCTAATGATGTGATCCCGTTATCAACGACATCCAATGTCCATGGTCAGGAAACCGTAACCATCTATTGATCAACGAGCTAGTCAACTAGAGGCTTACTAGGGACATGGTGTTGTCTATGTATCCACACATGTATCTGAGTTTCCTATCAATACAATTCTAGCATGGATAATAAACGATTATCATGAACAAGGAAATATAATAATAACCTATTTATTATTGCCTCTAGGGCATATTTCCAACATGCCAACCCCTATGCATAGGTTCATGGGTGGAGCCCGCAAGTTGATCACCAAAACATACATCAAGTGGATCACGTGATATCCCATTGTCACCACAGATAAGCACGGCAAGACATACATCAAGTGTTCTCAAATCCTTAAAGACTCAGTCCGATAAGATAACTTCAAAGGGAAAAGTCAATTCAGTACAAGAGAGTGGAGGGGGAGAAACATCATAAGATCCAACTATAATAGCAAAGCTCGCGATACATCAAGATCGTATCACCTCAAGAACATGAGAGAGAGAGAGAGATCAAACACATAGCTACTGGTACATACCCTCAGCCCCGAGGGTGAGCGCCGGGATGATGAAGATGGTCACCGGTGAGGGTTCCCCCCTCCGGCAGGGTGCCGGAACAGGGCCCCGATTGGTTTTTGGTGGCCACAGAGGCTTGCGGCGGCAGAACTCCCGATCTATTCTGTTTTCTAGAGGTTTCAGTATTTATAGGATTTTTTGGCGTAGGTCTCATGTCAGGGGGGTCTCTGGGTTGTCCACGAGGCAGGGGCCCACGCCCAGGGGGTGGGCGCGCCCCCCACCCTCGTGGGCAGCCCGGGACTCTCCTGGCCGAACTCTTTTACTTCGGGGGCTTCTTTTGGTCCTGAAAAAATCATAAAAAATTGGCACGTCAATTGGACTCCGTTTGGTATTCCTTTTCTGTAAAACTCAAAAACAAGGAAAAAACAGAAACTGGCACTGGCCTCTAGGTTAATAGGTTAGTCCCAAAAGTCATATAAAATAGCATATAAATGCATATAAAACATCCTAGATGGATAATATAATAGCATGAATACTTCATAAATTATAGATACATTGGAGACGTATCAGCCTTCTACCTAAAGTTGACTCTTCTACGATCCCTTTTTCATCATTCTTAATTTTACTAAACAAGGAATCAACAGAAGAAACACCAATCATTTTAAGATCTTGATCATTTTTGCAAGAATAATCACTAGAAAAAGCTTTCTCTAAAAATTCTCTTTTAGCTCTAGCATAGCAGTTCTTTTCTTACTTTCATCCATAGAAACATAAAGAGCTTTAATTGATTCATCAACTTTAGGCACAAAATTTTTTATCTTGAGATTTTCCACATCATGAGCAATTCTATCAACACTTCTAGACAAATCATCCTTATTCAACTTTTCTTTTATGGAAGTGTTGAAAACTTTTTGCATGTTGATAAATTCTTTAATATTATTCTCAAGATCAGTGGTATTCCTATTATTATTGTAAGATTGATTTCCATAGGAAATGCCATAATTATTAGAGGAATCACTAGGAAAAGGCCTAGGATTAAAATTACCTCTATAAGCATTGTTGTTGAAATTATTGCGAGAGATAAAATTCACATCAATGGCATCACTATTTTTCTCAATCAAAGTAGACAAAGGCATATCATTAAAATCAACAGGAGCACTTTTACTAGCAACTAATTTCATAAGAGCATCAACTTTATCACTCAAAGAAGAAATATATTCAACCGAATTAACTTTTTTACTAGTAGGAGCTCTTTCGGTATGCCATTGTGAATAATTTGCCATGATATTATCAAGAAACTTGGTGGCTTCACCCAAAGTAATTTCCATAAAAGTTCCACCCGCGGCGGAATCTAAAATATTACGAGAAACGAAGTTCAACCCCGCATAAAATTTTTGTATGATCATCCAAAGATTTAACCCATGAGTTGGGCAATTCCTTAGCATTATTTTCATCCTTTCCCAAGATTGTGCAACATGTTCATGTTCAAGTTGCTTGAAATTCATGATCTGGGTTCTAAGGGAAATAATTTTTGCGGGCGGAAAATACTTGGTGATAAAAGCATCTTTGCACTTGTTCCAAGAATCGATACTATTGCGAGGCAAAGAAGAGAACCAAATTTTTGCAGAATCACGCAAAGAAAACGGAAATAATTTCATCTTGACCACATCATTGTCCACATCTTTTTTCTTTTGCATATCGCATAATTCCACGAAGGTATTAAGATGGGACGCGGCACCCTCATTAGGAGTACCGGAAAATTGGTCTTTCATAACAGGATTCAGCAAAGCAGTATCAATATCACAAGTCTCCGCACTAGTGGCGGGAGGAGCAAGCGGAGTGCCAATAAAATCATTGTTGTTGGTATTTGAGAAATCACATAACTTGGTGTTCTCTTGAGTCATGTGACCACACAACAAGATCGCACTCAAAAACAGATCCGGCAAGAAAAGGGCGAACGGGAAAGGAGAGGCGAATAAAACGACAAATTTTTGTGAAGTGGGCGAGAGGAAAACGAGAGGCAAATGGCAAATAATGTAAATTGCGAGGAGATGAGATTTGTGATTAGGAACCTGGTTATGTTGAAGATCCTCCCCGACAACGGTGCCAGAATTCCCTTGATGATGTTTGCTAAGACTACGTCAGTGTTTCCCCCAAGAGGAGAGGATGATGTAGCACAACAACGGTAGGTATTTCCCTCAGTAATGAAACCAAGGTATCGAACCAGTAGGAGAACCAAGCAACAAAATGTAAATAGCCCCTGCACACAAATAACAGCCACTCGCAACCTGACGTCTTAAAGGGTTTGTCAATCCCTTTCGGGTAACGGCGCCAGAAGGCACGATGACGGGAGAAAATTATAATAGATTGAAATAATAGATTGCAAATAAAATAAAGTGCAGCAAGATATTTTTGTATTTTTAGATTAATAGATCTGAATAAAAACGCAAAGAAAAAGTAGATCGCAAGGCAAATATATGAGAAAGAAGACCCCGGGGCCGTAGGTTTCACTAGTGGCTTCTCTCGAGAAAAATAGCAAACGGTGGGTAAACAAATTACTGTTGGGCAATTGAAAGAACTTCAAATAATCATGACGATATCCAGGCAATGATCATTACATAGGCATCACGTCCAAGATTAGTAGACCGACTCCTACCTGCATCTACTACTATTACTCCACACATCGACCGCTATCCAGCATGCATCTAGTGTATTAAGTTCATGGAAAAACGAAATAATGCAATAAGAACGATGACATGATGTAGACAAGATCCGTTTATCTATATGGTGGTAGATATAGATCTCGTCTTTTTATCCTTAGTAGCAACGATACATATGTATCGGTTCCCTTTCTGTCACTGGGATCAAGCACCGTAAGATTGAACCCACTACTGGGCACCTCTTCCCATTGCAAAATAAATAGATCAAGTTGGCCAACAAAATCCAAATATCGGAGAAGAAATACGAGACTATAAGAGATCATGCATATAAGAGATCAAAGAAACTCAAATAACTTTCATCGATATAAAAAGATATAACTGATCATAAACTTGAAGTTCATCAGATCCCAACAAACACACCGCAAAAAGAGTTACATCATATGGATCTCCAAGAGAGCATTGTATTGAGAATTCAGCGAGAGAGAGAAAGCCATCTAGCTACTAACTACGGACCCGAAGGTCTACAAAGAACTACTCACGCATCATTGAAGAGGCACCAATGGAAGTAGTGAACCCTCCGTGATGGTGTCTAGATTGGATCTGGTGGTTCTGGACTCTGCGGCGGCTGGATGAATATTTCATCGACTCCCCTAGGGTTTGTGGATTTTTGGGGTATTTATAGAGGAAAGAGGCGGTCCGGGGAGCACCCGAGGTGGGCACAACCCACCAGGGCACGCCTGGGCCTCCTGGCGCGCCCTGGTGGGTTGTGCCTCCCTCGGGGCACCCCCAGGTGCAACCAGGGCCCATTGCCTTCCTTCTGGCCCATAAAAAATCATCGTGGAGTTTCATGGCATTTGGACTCCGTTTGATAATGATTTCCTGCAATGTAAAAAACATGGAAAAACAACAACTGGCACTTGGCACTATGTCAATAGGTTAGTCCCAAAAAATGATATAAAATGACTATAAAATGATTATAAAACATCCAAGATTGATAATAAAACAGCATGGAACAATCAAAAATCATATATACGTTGGAGACGTATCACGCGCCTGGGGGCCCAGGCGCGCCCAGGTGGGTTGTGCCCACCTAGGGTGCCCCCTGAACCGCCTCTTTGCTTTATAAATACCCCAATATTCCAAAAACCCTAGGGGAGTCGACGAAAATCAATTCCAGCCGCCGTAGAGTCCAGAACCACCAGATCCAATCTAGACACCATCATGGAGGGGTTCACCACTTCCATTGGTGCCTCTCCGATGATGCGTGAGTAGTTCTTTGTAGACCTACGGGTCCGTAGTTAGTAGCTAGATGGCTTCCTCTCTCGTTTGATTCTCAATACAATGGTCTCTTGGAAACCCATATGATGTAACTCTTTTGCGGTGTGTTTGTTGGGATCCGATGAACTTTGAGTTTATGATCAGATCTTTTATCCATGAAAGTTATTTGAGTCTTCTTTGATCTCTTATATGCATGATTGCTTATAGCCTCGTATTTCTTCTCCGATATTTGGGTTTTGTTTGGCCAACTTGAGCTATTTATCTTGCAATGGGAAGAGGTGCTTTGTAGTGGGTTCGATCTTACAGTGCTTGATCCCAGTGATAGAAGGGGAACCGACACATATGTATCGTTGCTACTAAGGATAAAACGATGGGGGTCTATTTCTACATAAATAGATCTTGTCTATATTATGTCATCGTTCTTATTGCATTATTCCGTTTCTCCACGAACTTAATACACTAGATGCATGCTGGATAGCGGTCGATGTGTGGAGTAATAGTAGTAGATGCAGGCAGGAGTCGGTCTACTAATCTTGGACGTGATGCCTATATAATGATCATTGCCTGGATATCGTCATGATTATTTGAAGTTCTATTAATTGCCCAACAGTAATTTGTTTACCCACCGTTTGTCATTTTTCTCGAGAGAAACCACTAGTGAAACCTACGGCCTCCGGATCTCTTTCTCATATTATTTGCCTTTGCAATCTACTTTTCCTTTGCTTTTATTTTCAATCTATTAAACCAAAAAATACAAAAATACCTTGCTGCACTTTATTTTATTTGGCGTTTGATCTATCAATATTTACTACACTCTCACGTCCGTTTGCCAACTTCTGGCTTCGTTACCCGAAAGGGATTGACAACCCCTTTTACACTTCGGGTTGCAAGTATTTGTTATTTGTGTGCAGATGTTGTTTACGTTATGTTGCTTGGTTCTCCTACTGGTTCGATAACCTTGGTTTCTTCACTAAGGGAAATACCTACCGCCGCTGTACTGCATCATCCCTTCCTCTTTGGGGAAATACCGACGTAGCTTCAAGCCGCTATCAATCATATTGTTGCATATGTTGTGTATTGATTTGCCGGCACCGTCCTTCTCGATAGGTCCTGCTCCGGAGAGGTTCCAGAGTACCTGTCTGAGGAGCAGTGCTACCGTGTTGATATTCCAGCCAAGCAACCCCCCATTGAGCATTCCGATACAATCCCACTCTCTCGCTCCTGCTCTCTTTTATTGCATCAGGACAACAACGATTCAACTGTTACATGTTGCGGTAGTTGAACTTCCTCTGCATGACCTGTCTTTGCCACATTAATTAGTAAAAACCCACTAGCATGAGTAGGAGTTGTTTGAGCCATGATGTGCCCACTCATTCATGCTTGCTTGTTATGCCTGCTATGCTTAGAGTTGTGTTAGGTCTGATTCATCCGGGATGGATTGGAATGGTGTTGAACATGTCATACCGTTGAGAGTTAAGTGTGTGAACACGATTTGGTAAAGGTAGCGATGAGAGGCCATGTAGGAGTACATGGTGGGTTGTCTCATTGAAACCGTCCTCAGGAACTGAGTTCCGTGTTTGTGATCCAAGACAGTTACTACCACACATTGGAATGCTTAAGTGCCCCTCTCGACTTATTAACCACCTCGATCTCTGTCCAAGAGTTGCAACTAGTTTCTGGCGTTTGTAGGCTATGTTAGTAGTCTACCAAGTGGCACCCGGTACAGGTGGGCTTGAGACATACTAGGCACCATGACCCGGTGTACCAAGTGGCACCCGTTTGGTGGGCTTGGGAACCCCGCACACATCGTTTGGGGCCGTAGTGGAAACCTCGGTCGGACTTCCATGCGGATGGAACCCGAATAGGCGATAAACCTGGAGTAGAGACTTGTGTGGCTAGTCAGGTCGTGGCCGACACCCTCGCTGGGCTTCCGCTTGAAGGTTGCCGAGGACATGTCGTGTAAACGTCGATAAGTGGTGAGAGCGTGTGTGAAGAAGTACACCCCTACAGGGTTATAAATGATCTATTCAAATAGCCGCGTCCGCGGATATGGACTACTTGGAATGCTTACATTGTTCATAGACAAGTTGAAGTGGATACTCTAAAATGCGCAAGATAAGTGTGAGTGCTATGGATGGCCTTCTCGTAGGGAGACGGGAGCGGATCCATAGTGGTGTATTGATATGGTGAATATGTGGACTCGTGTGCGCCACCTCAAAGAAGTTACTGGAAATCGTAGTTCAGGATAGCCACCGAGTCAAAGCTGGCTTGCTGCAGTTAAACTCCACCACCCCCTTTGTTGATACTGATGAAATGTAGCTATTTCTGATGTAAGTCTTGCTGGGTACATTTGTACTCACGTTTTCTTAATTTATGTTTTTGCAGAGAGACTTCAGTCTCACTAGTAGTGTCACGTGGGCTTCGACAATTAGCTTGAGAATCCCAGACAGAGGTCTAATTCCTTTGGAGGGTTTTGTAGGTAGACAGGCTTTCTAGCCTTCTCTCTTTTCAGATGTCTGTACTCAGACATGTTTATGCTTCCGCTTGGCTTGTATGACTTTGTGTGAAGGGTCATGAGACCCGCTGCTTGTAATAAATGCTATGATGGCTCTTCTGGGCCTTTATCTCTATGAGTTGTTAAGTTATGTTGTGATGCCATGTTGTATAGCACATACTTGCATGTTATGCGTACGTGTGACGTGTATTGCTATGTGTGGGATCAGACACCTATTGTTTATCCTTGGTAGCCTTATGGGGAAATGTCCCCTGGTGCTTCCACCAAGCCATGGTAGTTCGCTACTGCTCCGAAACACTCAGGTTGGTCGACATGTATCCTTCTTTGTTCTTGTGTCTGTCCCTTCAGGGAAATGTCATGTTGTTCCTTTAAGTCCTTGTAGCTTGCTACGACTTGGGTTCATACGTTGATGACCAACACATTCATTGCTGGGTTACGTATGCCTGTCCCAATAAGTTTGTGCCACGTTGGGTTCACGACTAGTCATGTCGGCCCGGGTTCTCTGTCATATGGATGCTAGCGACACAATCATATACGTGAGCCAAAAGACGCAAACGGTCCCGGCTCAGGTAAGGCTGCAGCCATGGGAATACCGTGCGTGAGGCCGCAAAGTAATATGATGTGTTACATGCTAGATCGGTGTGACTTAGGATCGGGGTCCTGACACCATGTAACTGCCTGTCCATGTAACACACCTGTTACAACACCTTAAGCAATATATTAGCTGATCCAGCATTTAGCCACTTGTCTGGATAATTCTGAACTTGCTATGTTTCTGAATTGCTTCTGCAACTGTAACTGATCATGGTTTTAAATTCTTGATGATGACATCGCACGGTAGCGGTGGTGCAGCCATTGCCGGTCCTCTTGCAATGGCTGGGACACAGATCCAATGACCACGGCATAACATGGCCAGGCACTGTGCATCGTCACCGCAGCGCAGCGCATCGTGTGTACCGTTCCTGTCGATCTGTCCGTTGATTTTAAATCGGACGAGGGGGGCATGTCATGTCACCATTACTGTCCCTAAAGCCTAAGGCAGTAGGTCTAAAAACATGAGCACAGGAGACTGGCAGGTATGGCCAGTCAAGACTGCAGGCATCAGGTGAAAAATGAACTGCAGGTTTGGAAGAAAAAAAAGAACATGCACATAAGCATCTTGGTATCATCTTTTCTGGGACTTCTTATATTCCATAATTATACACCAATCATTTATTTGGAATCTGATAGTGTACAACAATACTGCAAGTACAGTTCCTTTATCTGTCTACCATTTTTCTGCCTTGAGAAGGTACGTACCAGTATGTATAGATTTCATTTGCAGATAGTGCGCTTCTGGCTTGGATCAGCAGCTAGGCATCGCCATGTTCCTCTGGTGATCTGCTGCCCAGGACGCGGCAGCAGTACTCTCCGAGCGCCCAGATAGGGAAGATATTCCGATACTGGGAGTAGGTGATGGTGCAGTTTCTGGCGAAGATGCCGATGATCTCCTGTGGCACAAAACAGAAAATACCATTCAACAGTCATGAACAAACGCAGACAGACAGCGACCGAATGCCGGATTGCCAGTTAGTTAGTGCCTGGAATCTAAGCAGTTTTGACAGTGGTTTTCATGAGAGTGTCCTTACAAGAGAAAGTTTCACTGCTCGGTTCGCGGAATACTTACTTGCTGAGGGAACTCGCCATCCTCTAGTTGTAGGTTAATCAAAACCTTTGCTGCCCGGTGCAGAGGCCCTGGATCTCTCTCGGCCTGCTCCAACGGAAATTGAAATGCGGATATGATCATATGAATGAGCATGGCGAATACCTCAATGAACAATGCCAAATCGAGGAGAAAAAGAAAATACAAAAACCTGCCCAGCATCAATTAGGGCCAGCATGGCCCAACTGGTGTTGACTACATGGGGGCGCCTTCCTTCAAGTTCGGTGTAAACCTATTTGCAGAAATTAAAAAAAAATGTTCAGATCAGAGAAGTTCTATTTTGCAGAAAAAATCAAAACAATACATGTTGGTTCACTACTGGTTTGATTGATCTATGGAAGCATAACTTTTTTTTGCTGCGCTGTACGTAATATATGTGCCATGTTAAAATGGAGGAATTGAAGACCAGCTCTTTGGACGAACAGCACGATGCTTTTTTTAATGGAGGGATATTATTGCTTGTAAATATATCTCGACATGACTGCTAAGTCTGAGCTAACAGTAAATCAGGGGTTCATACTTATGATCAATCGCGGACTGATCTGTTTCCAGACCGCTGCATACGGACATCCATCAACAGGCATTACCTAGGAACTAGGAAGAAATGAATGTACCTTATCTCTGCATGACAAATAGCTTTCTCCCCAGCCACCAGAAGGAACCTCTTTCGACAACAAGAAGTCGCAGGCCTTCCTGATAGCATGACAGTTCTTGAATGTCCTTCCAGCAGCAACTAATCCCCTCACTGCGTACCATGTCCCATAGGTGAAACAAATAGCCCAGGAGCCATACCTGCAGCAAATAGACAACACAATGAGCAATAATGGCAGCAGTTTCTGTGTTTGAGTGAAGACACCAAAAGGCATCAAAAGATGTCTGTATATTGGACATTCTTTTCATCCGAAACAGAGTTTCAACACTAACCATGAGCCGTCATTTCTTTGAATACTCCCAATGAAGTTTTCAGCTTTATGTATACATTTGTCTATCTCTTCCCTCCTATGTCCAGGGTAGTGCTTTCTGAATGTAGTCAGGGCCTGGATCACTTCTGAAGTACATTCAACAACACTGCCAGTCCGTCCAGTTTAATTACATCTCAGTTCAGTTTCACTTAAAAACAACGAATCGGCATAGTAACAAGAATAGGGTTGTCACATCTTACGGATGATCAATCATTATGTCCCCAAAGATCTCAGAAGGATTGAGAAACTGAACAATTTTAAAAACATGTCAACTTGTAAAACACTATTTACAAAAAGCTAAATGTGTACAGCCCTCATTACAGTTGTAACTCAAAACAAATTCACCACTCACCTCCATCCAGGCATAAGACCTGGTGAGTTCATACGATGCAAAGCCACCATTTCCATTCTGTCAAAAACAATTGAGATGACACTAATTAGTTCCACCCAATTTAAACAGACATATTGCTCGAGAAAATTTTAGCAAACATATATGCAAACAAAAAAGAATCATAGATAAATCTATAAGAGCATAGAGTGTAAGAGAGCTATTGACTCCTATGAGTAGCCTTTTAGAGGTTTGAGAAGGGGATATGCATACCATCCAAGAAAGCAGGCAATTGACAGCATCATAAAGTCTATTGGCTTCTATTGATACGCCAACCATTTTTGGAGAAATCTTTGACAACAACAATGAGGCCTGATGAAAGAAAAGAAGGATTTGCAATAATTTGTTCAACAACAATTCAAATGAATACCACAACAGCACAAACGAATATACTACAACGTTGGGTTACAAAATTGAGAAATATATTTAGGTGGGGAGAGCTCCCCCCCCCCCCCCCCCCCCCCCCCCGTTGATTAAAAAAAAAGAGTTATTATGGTTCAAAGAGAGTCTTTATTTCCAAGGACCTGGAAGAAAAAATGCTGAAACTTCCAAAAACCTATCTTTCTAGTATGGAGCACCATTCACCTGTTAACTACCTTCCAAAATAAATGTCATTTTGGACAGTGACACTGTCTCCAACACACGCCATTGACCGTATCTTTTAAATTATGTTAGTAAATAATGGATGAGAATATAACAATCTGGAATTACTCTGTTAATATTATTTTCAAGCGAACAAAATTAATTACATATGAAAGTTAGTGGTCAAAGTTCTAAAAGTTTGTCTGCGTAGACTAATGGGCGATATCAATTTTGGAATGGTGGCAATACCTTTAATCCTAGTGCAGTGCAATCTGATACAGGCCAAGCATGATCGGCGGTTGAAAAGGTCCATGCACCTTTAGATATATGACGATACCAGACACTCAAATCTCCATGGCAGTCGTGAAGAATCTTTCACAGAACACATAACAGAAACAGAGTCAAACAATGACCTAATCTGACCAGAAAACTAAGCATCAGAAATTTACCTGTGAATTTTTTATGTAGTCATGGGCTAGTTTAAGAGTAGGACGGAACTCTTCTGTGAGTTCCGTAGCCAGTATAGCTTCAACTGTAAGAGCTGTGTCCCAAAGCTGGCTGCCATTATAACCCTACGGTGACAGGACCATTTCACTGGTATTATATTAGCATAGCAAGCCAAAAGAAAAGATTAACTATATCTTAGTATCTCTCCAGATTCTAGAGTCGTGTTACGTATGTTTGAAGACGTTGTGCCTGGACCAAATTACTAAATGAAAAAATAGACACCGTGCTAACTGAAAATATAAAGTAACTCTGCAGTGCTATTTAACTAAGTTAAGTGCACATGTGAGGCTATGGGGTCAATGACAACATAAAGAATAACCTGCATCTTCATGCCATCTTCAGCAACCCACAAGTAATCATAGATCCTTGGAATATGAAGTTTGAATTCCTCTGAGTTAGGATCTTCTATCCAGCAACAAAGCATATTCAGTACCTGCACAGTTTTTCTTTTTTCATTTTTCACAATAATCAACTGAAAACAGGAATGTCAAAAGAAAAAAGGAACAAAAATAAATAACCGCATGCCTTTTTTAAGAAACCAGCATGATTTTAAATATACCTTCCCTACAGCACCACTGCAAACATATTGGGTGTTCTCATCTTCGTAATGAATATGTTGCATAGCATTTTTCAAAGCTTTCTCCCTCAATTTGCTTCCAGGCCAATGCGACAGAACTGGTTCAACAAATTTGTGAAGAGTGGTCCATAAGATATCTTGTCCGAGTGGATGAGGACAGTACAGATCCTCCTACAGTGAATTATAATAAAGTCTGTCAAGCAACATTTTATTATTATATTCTGCATGGAGATCTCTACCTAAAGTAATAAATAAAAATGTGATACTGACACAGGAGCCATGTCCGTTTACAGATAAAAAAACCATGCAGAGCAGAAACTTCTCAATAGCAATAATAACATGATGTTACTTTATGTTGTTACTGGTTTGGCACATGCACGACGAAACAAATTCCAACAAACCTTAGCACATTGGTTGCGAGCTTTGTCCCAATCTATCTCATCATAGGGTACTTTATAGAGTTCCTTCCGTAAGTTCAATACAGTTGGTGTAATTGGGCCGACAAACCTCTTTCCGTATATGTAAGACATGGGAAAGTATACCATTCGGCAATGGGACCACATCCGCCCTGTGTGCAACGCCGATTTTTTTTATCAAAGATAATAAGGTAAGAAATTCTGATAATATATACTAATAAATGTGAAGAGATCGGACAGAGAACGATATAATGAAATTACTGCCTTCTGACAAAGTTTGTGATGATAGAAAATTGTTTTTGTTGCGCTGTAAAAAAGAAAAAATGGTTTTGTTGCCAATCTGTCAAATAAACGGAAGAACAAAGCATGATACAGTAGTTTGCAGTTTGTAAATTCCCGGTCCCCATCCTTTCCACAGATTTTCCTTATACTTCCTCTGTTTCATTTTACTATGCATATGAGAAAATTCACACATACCAAGGAGTTAAGAGGGGTTGTTTAGGCTTATTCCATTGGCTCATGGGGCCACTGGTTATAAATGCCCATGCATTGGCTCACTGTGCCTGGTTTCCTAATATGCAATAATCTAAAAAAAAACTAATACGCAATGTAAATTGAAATGGAGTATTATTGGTGAAAATTTTATGTCATTGATTCTTTGAAACAATACTTTATAGTAGGACTCTACCGAATGCTTTATCAACCCCACGAAGGATTCTAACACACACTTTCCCGGGGTCAGCTGCATGAGAACCATAGTTGCAGTATATTCTACTGATCATCTGCACTAACAGTCAAACAAGCATTCCATGCAGTTTATATGATAAAATTTGCCAATATTGAGCTATTATTCCTTATTATATGTCCAGATAACTAAATGCAGGCTGAAAGAGAAAGTGAAAAGATATTTAAGGGGGAAAGAAACCTGGATGAAATGGGAGGCAGTATGGTAGTAACCATAGTTCCGGAAGCAATGGGTTGTTACCAGACCAGTCAAATACACCAAGAACCTTAAGAAAGTTGAGCCATTAGAAGGACCTCTCTGGGTTTGAAGCAAGTACATTTGTAACAAGACAAAAGCAGATAACAGAAAAGAAAACAAATGCATAACCTCCATACCGAAAGCCAAAATTTTCCCCATGATGTTGCAAAGGTTGCTCCTCCATGATCCAAAATCCAATTCTGAGCTAACTGAATGGCTCCATCTTCACTATCTGATCCTTCTCGTAGTAATCTCAAGGTAACATAGTTCAAGACAGAAGCAAACATGGTGCTTGGGCCCTCAATGTGCAATCCCCAGCCTCCATCTTTGTTCTGCACTTAAACTCACGGAGATTTGTCTCTTTCTTTGAAAAGCAGAAAGGAAACTAATAAAGGAATATACATTGGCTAGTAGTATGAGATGTAATGTGGGCAGAAGGACATGAAACACACAGCATGTGGATTGCAAAGCCAGATTTTGTTTGCGTAAAAATATCATAGTTAAGAACGTTTTGTTTAGATGAATATTTCCTTGCCTGATGATTGTAGAGATACCGACGTATCTCCTTCTGATGCTCTGACGATAAGACAGTATTTAGAGCACCAGTCGAATGCAGTGCTATTACCTGAATAAAAAAAAGGTGAGGAAACCAAAGGGCTCACTTCTCTCATACAGAAGTACAACAAAACAAAGGATAACGTAGAATGAGATGCTGCAATATCTGCAATGCTGAAACCAAGTGAGAAAAGTGATGCTCAGCTAGTAACTGATACAGATATTTCACATTTTTTCTAAACAGAAATGTAGGAGCTCTAACAGATCAACTGGTAAAGGAAGGTAAAAGTTTACTGAAGAGTCGGGACCAAAAGGAAGTTATTGAAGTCAGGAACTAACTGAGCAACAAGAAAGCTTAGCAGGCACTAGCTCTCCAAGAATTCCAAAGAAGGATGATACTAACAGAGGATACTATCTTCTAAGAGCCCTTTGGCGCAGTTCTAAAAATATATTTTCTAAGAGTTCAGGAGCAACTTGTTCGGAAGTTAGCTGATATATACGACGAGATATGCTAGTGCAAGAACACATGCGAAGGCTATAATGACGGAATCTTAACAAATTCACTGTTGTATATGAGCGAAAGGAACTACCAAGCCTGGCAGAAGGAACATAGGACCGGCGATATCCCCAGGCCAGTGTCCATCATATGCTTGGAGAGTAGACAGCTGTCCGATTGCCCTCTTTAAAGAGGTCAAAACAGCTTCTTCAGTGACATCTTCATGCTCTTGGAGCTTGATACCAGGAATGTCCAGCTTAGGAGCAGTCAACTCAGCGAACTGCAAAAGGTGCAAGTTATTTGAAAACAAAATCCACCCCATGAAAACTGAGAACAAGAAACTAACGTGCAAATGACATTATTTACATATGTGCACGAAACGCAGCTGCTGGCACGAAGTCCTAAATCCTAAGCAAGCACACGCCTGATTAGCTTGCGTGGCCTTTCTACACCATTTGAGCACTTACATGTGGGACCGGATTATCAATTTATGTATCAAGACTTCAAGAGCGGCAACACTGCCATTATTGGTAAGATGCAAAAAATAACTTAAAAAACTTGTGGTTATGTTAGACCTGTGATTCTACGCAACAGTTAACCCAAACCGTTGTGTATCTGTGTAGTTATTTGATTCACGTTTTATAAGCCTAGCCAATGCCTAGGAGAGGGCATATCCGGCGAAAGCGGCCTTCAGGCGAGAACATATGTAGAAATTCGAATAAAATCTCCAATAATCCTAGTAGGAATGTCATGTTCAACATATCGTATTTTCCTTCTCTTCATATGGCAAAACACATTGAAATGCAACCCTAATTTTCTGCATGCCCTTCCATGGAACCACAGTAGAAAATATTGGAATAAAAACACTATTTCATCCTACTTTCAAGAAATTAGCAAGCCTAGGATCGATTTCACTTGCATTTCCTAGTTTACCCCAACCGTGCTAGTACGTACGGACTACGGAGTACAAATTGCTTACTTGCAAGGAGGGTTAGTAGGTGGTTACGCGCTGGAGAGACAGGGCCTCCAATCCGTGGAGGGGGGCGTCTGATAGAGCCTTCCCGGGGGTTCGTCATCTCGCCGCCGCCGTGGGGGTGCAGAGCTGCGGCGGCTCCGGCCAGAGGTGGCCGCGGCAGCGGAACGGAGGTACAGAAGTGGGCCGTGGGCTCCCCTCTACTCCGAATTTAGTCTCGTCCATGGCCGGCCCAGTCGGGTGTCCTGCGTTGCGCCGCGTGCATTCCGTCGAAATCGTTGCAAAGAACACTCTATCTTCCCTGGTCACGACAAGTGGCGTACATGCAGCGCGCCACTTGTCGCAACCTCGGAGTGTTTCCTTTTTTCATACATTCGTTTATACAAAATATTTTATCTTTTAAACCGTGCGTTCAAATCTCAAACAGTTTTCACCATTGGATTCCTCGCGTCGAGATCTTCAAAACTAGATCCCGTGTTGATAGGTTTTGACAAACTTTTTTTACAAAAAAAACCGGATGAAAAAACCAAACCGGGAGCACGGTTTTTTCCCTTTCCGAAAGAGGCACGCCCGTGCCTCTCGCGAAATCACAACCGTGCCTCTCGTGAAAGCAAAACCGTGACTCTCGTGGAAAGAAAAAAACAAAAAACGGGTTTTTTTCCCTTTCCGAAAGAGGCACGTCCGTGACTCTCGCAAAAGCACAACCGTGCCTCTGGCAAAAGCAAAACTGTGACTCTCGCGAAAGAAAAAAACAAAAAACGCGTATTTTTTCCCTTTCCGAGAGGCACGGCCGTGACTCTCGCAAAAGCACAACCGTGCCTCTCGCGGAAGCAAAACCGTGACTCTCGCGAAAGAAAAAAAACAAAAAACAAGTTTTTTTTCTTTTCCGAAAGAGGCACGCCCGTGACTCTCGCGAAAGCACAACCGTGTCTCTGGCAAAAGCAAAACCGTGACTCTCACGAAAGAAAAAAACAGAAAACGCGTTTTTTTCGTTTTCGAAAGGCACGGCCGTGACTCTTGCCAAAGCACAACCGTGCCTCTCGCGAAAAAAAACGTGACTTTTCACGAAAGGGAAAAAAAAGTAAACGCGTTTTTTCGCGCAAAATTTATTTATTTTTGTCGAAACGCTAAGGAAGACCGGGGAAAAACCAAAACGTCGAAAAAAACCGTTTAAAAAGCCGAAAACACGTGCGGAAAAATAAAAAAACAAAATCTGGAGGGAGCGTCCAGAGCGCGACACGTGGCGAATGGCTGAGAGCGCGCCAAGTGGCGCTGATCGTTGCGAGGCTCCCGAAGGAGCGCTCGTTAACTAGTTGCTCCCGCATTCCGTTACCGAGCTCCAGCGATATTTATTCCTTACGGTTTTCAGTTTATTCCGTCATTCCGGGGTTTAATTCCGTTTTCTTTAGGTTTTCTATTTAAAAAAATTGAAATGGAAAGATAATGTTCATATATTCAAAAAAATCTTCAAGTATTTTCAAAAATAATTATGTCATTTAAAAGGTGTTTATGTTTTTCAAGCAAATAGTTGTGTAGTTTCAAAATGGTTAAATAAAATATTCATGTATTTAAAAAGCGTACACCTATTTTTTGAAATGTTCATGTATTTAATTTTCTTAAATGGAAAGATAATGTTCATATATTTTTAAAAAATGTTCAAGTATTTTCAAAAATAATTATGTCATTTAAAAGGTGTTTATGTTTTCCAAGCAAATAGTTGTGTAGTTTAAAAATGGTTAAATTAAATATTCATGTAATTCAAAAAGCGTACACCTATTTTTGAAATATTCATGTATTTAATTTTTTTGAAATGGAAAGATAATGTTCATATATTTAAAAAATGTTCAAGTATTTTGAAAAAAAAATCATTTAAAAGGTGTTTATGTTTTTCAAGCAAATAGTTGTGTAGTTTATAAATGGTAAAATAAAATATTCATGTAATTTAAAAATCGTGCACCTATTTTTTGAAATGTTCATGTATTTAAATTTTTTGAAATGGAAAGATAATTTTCATATATTTAAATGTTCAAGTATTTTGAAAAAAATGTCATTTAAAAGGTGTTTATGTTTTTCAAGCAAATAGTTGTGTAGTTTAAAAAATGGTTAAATACAATATTTATATAACTTAAAAAGCATACACCTATTTTTTGAAATGTTTGTGTAATTTAAAAGTTTTTGCGTCTTTAACAAATGTTCATGTAAATTTAAAATTGTTCATTAATTTAAAAGAATGTATGGGTCTCGTGGACTCTATTGATTTGATGCAGTATTATAAAATTAATTATTTTTTCTTCTATTATTATATTCATGTCTATTATCGAGATGGTGGAAAGTCTTCCATAAAAGAAAGAAAAAGATGAGTTTATTGCTTTTCTAAATCTGGTATTGTAGGAAGGTGATGTTTTGGAAACATGCAATTTTCTCGGTTCAAATCATTTACTGTTTAGTACTGCTCATTGTTGAATATGGATTTTTATAGTTCTCAAAGATTTTGATTTTAAACTTAAAGTTCCATTCGTTTGTTGAATTCCACACGTACGACATACTTTATTTTTAAGACCTTGTTGTTTCACTTATTTTTACCTAAGTTGGTTTTCAACAGATATTCCCTCCCATTACTCTGTGCACTAATTAATCTTTAAATGGTTGTATCCCCGCAACGATGATTACACAGCCGCAAATTTCTCATCTTCATTTTTCCTTTTGTTTCCAATATTTTATGGTTCCATCTATTTAATCACAATGTTGTCGTAGGGCAATTTACATTATTCTTTCCATGGACTACCCACTTCTTTTCATCTTACTATCTACCAATCTAGTATGTTTCTACAACACATGTATTTACTAATATGTCTTTATTTTTATGATCAATTGTGCTATCTTTTCTTCCATTTCAAATTGTTCTCTAGATGTCATCTCCATTCACATGTTTATTGACATCCTCTGAGACCCTAGACGGTGTGATGGTGAGCTCCTTCGCCACCTCTAGCGCCGCCAGATACAGTCATCTATGTCTACATCTTGTTTGTCGAACATGTTGCCTCGAGTGCTACCGGTGGTGGTGACCATCTAGCACGCTTAATATGGAGCACACTTCATGTGCATTATGGAGGATTTTGAAATGTTGCTCAAACTCAGAGTGTTCATATTTGCTACCTCCAGAATCGCGAGACTCACTCGTCAGTGGGACATATTTTTTTTCTCCAATCTTTCCGCCATCCCACGTGAGGTAGGGCACCATCTGAAGTTTTTCTTCGTGCCATCCCCTCCCTCCCCCGTCCCTCCCCCGTGCGATGGCGCCGCCCCGCACCGGGGAGCCCCCGCCCTCCTCCTACAGCCGTCGTCCCACCTCTGCTCCCCACCGCCGCCGTCGCCTGGGGCGTCACAGGGCAAAGCCCTTGTGGCGTGGTGGCGGCGGCGGTTTTCTCCTCGGATCCCGATCTGGTTGGGAGGCGGCGCTCCTTTCCGGCCAGATCGGCGGCGGTGGCGCAGATCGGCGGCGGCATGGAAGTGGTGCGGCGGCGGCGGGTGAGGACGGCACCAACAACGGCGGATCTGGCCTTGACTCTTGTCGGGCTAATTTGTTGTGCTACCGATCTCAATCGCCGTCGGCGGTGCACTGCTCCTGGACTTGATCTGCAACACGAGAATGTCTGGGGCGCCGGCCCTAGGCTTGGTGGTGGTAGCCTTCTTCTTCGTCGGAGTTGGTCGGCCGACTGGCTGTGCTCACATGGTCATGCAGTGACCGGCGGCTTGGCCGGTCGGCGGCGGCGGAACTCGGCCGGGTGGCAGCGGCAATGTTCTGTCTGGATCCCGGGGCGGTGGCCCTGGAGGGTGGTGGCCGGTGAAGCTAGGGGTTCCCGCGGCGGCATGGCGTGGTGCAGTCCCTGTCCAAGACGGATCTGTAACGGCGATCTGCTATGGATTGGTTCGGATTAGAGACGGTGACGAGCGCGCGGGATCCTTCTCGGCGGCTCTCGCGGCTTAGCGAGGCGGGGTGGGAGCCCTCCTCCTAGGCTCCAGTGGTGGCACACTCAGGCAGTGGCCGGTGCGCCAGGGATCCCACGATGGCACTGTTGTTGCGGTTTGTCGGCGGATCTAGGCGGCTGGATCTGGGGCTTTGAAGGCGGTCGAGACGGTGCACAGATTGTTGGGTGGATTTCTTGGGACGCATCCGGGTGAAAACCGGGTCTTCGGTCGATGGCCGGAGCCGGTGATAATGATGCCCTTATCATCGTTTCCTTCATGAAGGCATCATCGAGGTGAAGCTCCCAACTCCACTCAATACCTTCGGGGGAAACCCTAGATCAGCTGATCGGATGTTGGCGGCAATCATGTGTCGTAACCCACTTGGGGGCGGCATTCTTGGAGGTGCGCTCGGCTTCGTGGGACCAGCGGACGGCTTATTTGCTGGAGCGGTGCTTCATCCATACATTGATGGCGACGGATCTTGACGGCGTGGCGCAGTGCAGATTCGGAGTTCGATGTGGGAGGATGGACTCGCGCAGGAGGACGGCGCTGTCTGGCGTCGTGGTGGCGTCGATGGCAGTGAGACCTAGCACGGTAGATGCAACAGTACAACTCTGAAGATGGACTCGTGGCAGGTGGCTGCGGCGGCCTCATACCCGGCAGACGTCCTGGTTGAGGAGTGCGCCGGACTGGTAGGTGCCCCATACCAGGCACGCGTCCTGGTTGGGACCTCAGGTCTTAGATGTTTAGGTTTGGCTGCGATGTCTGTTTGGTATTAGGCCCAGGCTATCAGCGCCCCTTCATCAATTGGATAGGTGTAGCGACAGTTGTTGCTTAGACGGTGGCTTCAGTCTTGATGTTGTATGACTTTGTAAGGTCTTGTAAGAATAATTAATAAAGTGGCCGCATGTATCGCCTAGATGCAGAGGCCGGGGGTCATCCTCCTTTTCTAACTAAAAAAATGCAACTGCAAAACATATAGTGCACTCCCAAAGGCAGCCCGAGTCATCAAATATGAAGGTTGGGAGACCAGATATGAATGACACTCCATAAAAATTATAGGGATTCAAAGGCATATGGCGACTCTACTAATAGTTTTTTTTAAATCACAATTATTATGACAATTTGGCCAATATGGTGACAACTAGAATTGCTCTTAGACCTAGTTTTCTTTTCTTTTTTGCTTGTATGTCCTATGTAAAGGTTTTCATCCGGACACCCTTGGTATTCGGATACCGAACATGTCCTTGTTCCTTTTTGGCAATGAAGTCATAACAGTTTTTCTATTTTAACTAACTCCCCCGTCACGAGCGAACAAGAATGGATAAGAGGCTTGGAGCACTCACTAACCACTATTATTAGCACGAAACAACTAGCAGAAATATGAACACATTTTTACTCCTTGCTCTTCAACACGTATTTATACAAGGGACTCTCAAATTTGTACAACAACTATTGTACATAGCCATGCTATGAAAGTGCATGACCATTGCAACCAAACCATGCGAGCACGGTCACGTTAACTGTTAGGGTTGTGTCGAATATTACATGCAACGTATGTTATAGTTGGACTTGAATTAAAAGTGTGTGTCGACAAAGTTGAAGTTGTGTCTTAATAGGGGATCTGTATCCTAGCCCTCTTATATAATGCGAGGTAGACACACGATGTAACACATTTCAATATAATAGCACATGCACGCAGGCAAGCCAACGGTGTGTGCCATCTCCGGGGTGGCTGGTGTGCATATTGTGTCATGGGGAGAAGTGTCCGTAGTCATACCCCCAGGTCCGGGGATGTAGCCAAGTTCGGTGAACCTCATTAACAAATCTCGATGTACATGTCTCGTGTGATTGATTGGTCCTCAGATGATTGACTACGCGCCTCTGATTAATTTCTATCGTTAACAATACTTTCGTTCGTATATGCATCGCCAAAAAAAAAGCGGAAATCACGAGCGCGGTTGCTCAAAAAAGGAAAAAAAAATCACGAGCGAGCTAGCTGATCATTGTGGAACGGAGTAAAAGTAGACCTGCAAGCGCATGAGGCGGTCGGCGCTGTGCTTGAGCTGGTGCCGGCGGCTGGAGTACTCGCGGCGCGCGTTGTGGACGTCGTCCAGGGCGCCGGCAGCAGCGGGGTCGAACTCCCAGACCTGGCGGCCGGCGTGCGCGTTGGTGGTGCGCAGCCACGGCTGGCCGCCGGCCTCCTCCCCGATCCTTAGCCGCCACATCGATCGACGTCGACTCAAACCAGTGGCTAGCTCTTCTTCTTACTTTTACTCGCAGTTGCTTCACAGCAGGGCAAGTGAGTGAGAAGAGAGAAGATACTGTATTTAAATAGGAGAGCGAAATACAGTAACATTTCCACAAGGCTTAGAAAGGAAAGCACAAACAGTAACTGAAGGACAAGGAACTTATTAAGCTCCTTCACGTGGTGAACAAGCTAAATCACGCGTCAAAACGCAAACAGTAACTGAATGGTGTTGTTGTCATCGAGCCTGCGTGATTCCTTTTTTAGATTTTATTTCCCTGGCCACCCGCGCGCTCCACAGAAAAGGGATCTGACCAGCGTCGCTCCCGGGCAGCACGGCGCGCGGTGGACTGGCTGCGCCGTGGCGGCTAGTGCAATCCGCACGTGGGATGGTATGGTGGCTCCCCCGCTGCTGTCTCGGATGGAGCCGGGGCAGAATCCCGTGGAGCCACAGGCATGGCGGATCTGGAGCGATCGTGCGCCGGTTTCGATCCGGCGTCGGCCGGAGGCCAGTTGTGGATGTTGTGCGTTCTCGGTCTATAGCGGCGCCTGCCCTACGCGCTGATTATTTTTATCCGGTTTTAAATGTAGCTAGTCCCTGTCTTTCCCTCGTAGACGACCCTGAGTATATCAAACCTAACAGGAGAATGCCAGTGAGAAAGATGAGAGTCTTGCTGCTCAAAAGTTTTCCCTAACTTGAACCCGAACCGACAGCCTCGCCGGTTCGATCACCAGTCCGGTTTTTCAAACTATGCTTGAGATTTTATTTATATATTCAACAAGGCGTTGTTAGACTCCGCTAATATGTGTTTTTCTTTCCTTTTTCTTTTGACATGTGTCGTGGGTTTTAGGAGGGTTCTTTCTTCCCGCATGGAAGAAAGAGGACCCTAGTGCCTCCCGTCGGTATCACCGTCAGCCTGTATCGTCTCTTGTGGTTTTAGGGCCATGGAGGCGTGATGGATCCTTTCTCTTGCCATCGGGCCGTTTTTTCATGTTTTTTAAAGTTTTGTTAGGGTTAGTGTCCTGCGTAGAGAGGCAAGGCGGTGGCGGTTCTTTGCAGATGGAATAAGGTTCTCCCCGTCTAGCAGGGGCGTACCCGGGGGGCGGGTGTGCCATGGCACACCCTGATTTTTGGAAAACATTTTTTCACCATGTAAAAAATAACTTATTTTTAAGGCCCATGCAAGCTAATTGAAATAGACTTCAATTTTTTTAAAGTGTGCACACCCTCCATTTTATTTCTAGGTCCGCCACTGCCGCCTAGTCTCTATCTCGGTGGTATTTGTAACATCGTCGTCGGAGGGTGTGTGGAGGTTTGTCTCCGGCGGATCTCGCGTGTTTTGGTCGGCATTTGTCTTCGGTGGTTCCACGTGGATCTTGTCTTCGTTCGTCTGTGGTAATGTGTCTACAGGTTGGATCTTTGCGATCTACGCTTCCCTTCATCGGCGGCGGTTGTTTTTTGGTGTGCTGGTCCTATGAGGCCTTAGCATGACGACTTTTCGACTATCTACTACCACAAGGTTTGCCTGGCTCCAATGAGAGAGGGGCAAAGACGGCGGCGCGCCTTCGACTCGCTCCAGTGCTAATAGTTGTCGTTAGGTGGTCTACGGACATAGATGTATTTTTTAATTCTGGTGTTCTTTGTACTACCTTAACAGTTGATGAATAGATCAAAAGTTATCCTTGCAAAGGAAAAAAACCTCCTGACCGATAAGCAACCTCCATCGCAGTTCTATTTCAACCATAGGCCCTTACCGTTGCCTAGGGTTAACTCGATTATGAAATTTCTTCAGACCAACAGATTGGACTTTCAATGCCTGCACCACATGTTTCCTTAGGAAATTGATTTCAACTACCATACTCATCCTTACTGTCACCAGTTTTTGGCATAGCCTTCCACGCATCCCTGCACTTTACCTCCTCCTGGATCGATCTCAAGGATTCCGAGTACCTTCTGAGCCTAAGAACAAGAAGACAAGGGACAAATCTGTTGCAATACACGCAATATGTTTGGACTTAAAGTCAATACCAATAATCCCATGCACAACTACATAGGGCATGCAAGGCTGTACCTCAGCCCGGAGCCCGAGCGTACGACTCAGTACTCAAACGTGCACCAAACTGGGAGAGATTTGGGGAGTTCGGACGTCCGCTTGGCCCACTAGTATGTTGGATTACATCTCCCCACAATCCATGTGTCTCAACAACTCTTTTTTTCTCTCGACCCACGTGTTCCACTCTCAGTTATAGAATACCGTTCGAATTATTTACTTCTGTTGAATGACCGACACCTCATCCGCTAATTGCGAATATGTCTGGACGTGTCCCTAGACATTTGGTGATCCAGGTTGAAGTTGCCCTTCACCTCCTTCACGTGCTCATCGCGGAGCATAAGGTGTTTTGTGTCCAATCTGTCATCGCGTGCTCGTTTGTGCTTCCTTTTTGTTTTTTTCTGTCGTCATACTCTCTCACGTGGTTTTCCTTTTGAGACATTATATATAAAGCACATCTTGCACTTCCATTAAAAATGGTACTTATATTTGAACTGTTTGCAATACATTTGTCTGGTTAGGTTTATACCTTGTTTATATTTCTTTTTGTAGGTCATTTATATTTCTCTTTTAGGCTTTTTGTATTTCTATTTTTCACATATTTGCTGGATAAGGTTTGACAGATGGAGGACAGTAGGTGCACATTTAGAACTATTGAGAAAAAAAATCAGTATACACCATGCAAGATGCAAATACTTACCATTTTTGTTGCATTGCTGGTATATATAGTTTAAAATACAGAAGATGTTACAGCCAATACAAATATAGAGAACACATTATTGTAGTAGAAAGTCAGGAAGTCGTCGTGCTAAGGCCCCATAGGATCAACTCACCAGAACAACAACTGCCGCGATGAAAGCTTAGATCAAAAGGATCCAACCTGAACACACATGAAGAATGACGAACAAAGACTAGATCCGAGCAAATCCATCAAAGACAACCACTGACCGAATTCCGTGAGATCCTCCGGAGACACACCTCCATATGCCCTCCGACGATGCTAGACGCACCATCGGAATGTTAATGTGTGGCAATAGAAAACTAGGAATATTGTTGGCATGCCATAGAGAACGATAGAGTCCACAAACTGCTTGTCTAGCGTTATCGCTTCCCCTTCTCCTCGTCCACCGATGTCTTCTATTAGTAACAATGATGTCTTCCATCAGTAACAAATACTAAATATTTATCTGAAATACTTAAATCTCGTGGCCTCTTCCTTCACTCGGCCCATCAGTGGCCGTATTGCAATTTGCCTTTTAGATTTTGCAGTCTCTACCATTTGGTCATGTTCAAATTACCTCACCTTCTAAATACCACTATCATTTCCATGATATTCATATTCTAATTATCTCTATCATTTGGTCATCTCAGGTATGCACTCACTTTTTTCATAGCTTGCTCATAAAAAATGAGTTAAACTTGACTTTTTTTTTGCTTACAGACCTTTAAGGCCAATTCAAAACGCACGAACCAAAATACATAACTAATTCCCATGTTACAAACCTTTAGGTAAAATACATGATTGGAATCAAGTTAACATAACTGATTCCCATAAAAAAAGTTAGCATAACTGACATGAAGCTTAGTTTGCAAACATACGACCATACACATGGTCCTTATTTTTTGCAATCCGAGGACCTGATTATTAGATCACATTACTTTACATGTTGTATCTTTTGGAGCTCTAGATCACCTACCGTTAGTGTACCAACCTCTGATTAATCACATTCTTGCTTCTTTTGTAGATGATTGCATTTCATGTCCTACAATTAGCCACAACCTTTGATCTGAAATTGATCCTCCTTAGAAGAGCTATCACGACGTTGCCTTGTTCATTCAGCCAAACATCTCAGACCTGAGGGCAGTGCTCTCCATCCTTAAGCTTTTTGCTGACGTCTCGGGACTCAAGATCAACCCTACAAAATGCGTAGCGTACCCAGTCAAATGTGACAGCTCTGATCTTGTTTCCCTTCTGGAGGCCTTCGGAGGCTCTTTGGGATCCCTACCCTGCAGATACCTGGGACCGCCACTCTCGCTGCGAAAACCAAGAAGAATTGAGGTTCAGCCTCTGTTGGATAAGCTTGCCGGATGCCTTCGACCTTGGAAAGGAAGATTTTTCATGCGACCAGGAAGATTGCTCCTCATCAACTCTGTTCTTACCTCTAATCTGACCTACTACCTCACCGCTTTTGCTTTGGACAAATGGGCTGAGAAACAGATCGACAAGCTGCGACGGAAATTCCTGTGAAACGTCAATGATGAGGCTTATGGTGGAAAGTGTCTGGTTAATTGGAAGCGGATTTGTGCTCCAAAGACTGTTGGCGGGCTGGGCATCAAAGATCCGACTGCCTACAGCATGGCCCTTCGCCTGCGTTGGCCATGGTACGAATGGGACAACATTGATAGGCCATGGAAGGGCACGCCCACGCCGTGTGATGCCTCTGATCGTCAACTTTTTGCTTCTTGCACTGCAATCAAAATTGGTGATGGAAAAAAAGCGAGTTTCTGGACTGACAGGTGGCTTTATGGGATGGCACCAATGGACATTGCACCTGATCTGTACAAGCTTTCCAGAATGAAAAAAATCTGTGTCCGAGATGGACTAGACAGCAATCAATGGATGACTGGCTTGCACATGATCAACTCTGCCGATTCTCTGGACTCGCTGCTAAGCATCTGGACGGCCCTGCAACAGATTACCCTCTCTGACCAAGACGATGAAATCAAATGGATTCACTCTTCCAATGGTTGCTATAGTGCGAGATCGGCATATAATATACAGTTCATTACTAGAATTGAGATGCCTACGCTTGCAAAGGTGTGGAAGATCAAGGCTGAGCCGAAGATAAGATTTTTCGTGTGGACACTACTACAAAACAGGCTGTGGACAGCCGATCACCTTGCCGCTCGAGGATGGCCTCACAGCCCTTGCTGCAGCATGTGCGACCAGCTGCCAGAGACTGCTCATCATCTTCTACTAGACTGCCCTTTTGCCAAGGAGACCTGGCAATCCTTTGCTTCTGCCCAACCGGAGGCCTCTGTTGCTGCCTTATCTTCCACCTCCATCAAATCTTGGTGGGTTGCCATGACCAGATGCAAAAGCATGCATGACAACATCCATGCCGCAACGGCGGCGGCGTACATAGCTTGGAACATCTGGAACAAGCGAAATCGACGTGTTTTCCAGCAAAAGTTTGCTACGGCGCATGGTCTTCATGCCATGATCAGAGATGAGATCGGCCTCTTTGTTGGGGCCTGGAAGGTTTAGATGATGCCGCCAAAGGGACCATGTTGGTTCTGGTAGCCCGGTCCCTTGTTTTTTCTCTTCTCTCTTCTGTCTTTGTTTTGCTCCCCCGTCTGCTTGCAGTCTGTTTGTACAGTTTTCCCCCTCTAAATGAAAAGGCAGAGCACCTGCCATTGCCCGTAAAAAAAAAAAGAGAGCTGTCAGCCTGTCGCATCCTCTTAGTACGGATCCGATGCTGACATTTAGCAGAAATAATGACTGGCACCATTTGAGACTAGCTTTCGATCCAGAATAGACTAGGTGATGGATTACCTTCTCGTCATATTCTGGCATGATTGAGTTGCTCAGCACAAATTGTTGCTAGTCTTTTGTTTCTTTTTACGGGGAAGTTGTTGATAATGTTACACATGCATGCAAGCTTTGGAGTCAGAAAAATAAAACAAACATTAGTCTTTTATAGAATCATTAAAAAACAGGTTTCATCTATGCTAGGATTATCCCCAATAAGTATAGGAAATTTTTATCTGGAGAACGTTATGATTTAAGGTTTACGGCCGAACGATTTGTTTAATCTCCGATTCGCATGGCACGTCAGGTTCCCAAGCAGTTTCTTTCCTCCCTCTTACGTTAGTTTTTTTTCTTCCCTGGATTACTAGCGAATCCGCTTCTCCACCGGTTTGGTGATTTTTGGGAGGAAGCATCGCTTCTTCGCCAGTTTTTCTCTCCCTCTATCTCCCGGGCGATTGTTTCTCTGTACATTTTCTCTGTGTTTTTTTGAAAGATCCAGCAAATTCAAATTGCTGGCTTCAATTAGATTAAGCAGAAAGCAGCGGAAGAACAATATGGGGAGGATTTGAAGATCAAAGAGAAAAGAAAAACGGCAACCCTATTGGCCGCCGAACAACACTACCCTTACACGGCGGAACGCCATCCACCTACAGCAAGACAACGCAGCTCCGACTCCGGCGGAGAACTACAAAGAGCAAAGCAATGTTGGCGCACGGAAGATCACCGAACGGACCACTTGTCGCTCGTCATCGTACACCACCGGTGTCCCGCACCACAGCTTCGACTTCACAGCAACAAGCAGCCGAGGTAGTCTCACGGACACGCCGGAGAAGAGCCGACTACCACAACCAATGCCACGCCTCCAACAATGCTCACCACCATTATCGTTGCCACAGAAGCCAAACCGCCCCATTGCCGGACGGACACGACCGAGCAGCACAAACAACCTCCCCCACCTATCACTGGTCCCTCTGGCCGATAAGGAGCTCCTAGAACGATGCCCAAGAGGTGCGACACACGTCGCCATCATCGTCCGATCCTAGGGGATCAAGGGTTTCCCCCGAGCATCCTTGCGTAGTGGAGCGAGCAGGAACGCCTCAGCGACGCCTTCAAGAAGGAAACGGCGCCCGCAGGCGTCACCTTCGCCTGCCCCAGCCCAAGAGCCGGTAACAAAGTCTTCACCCGGCGCTGCACCTCCGACCACCAAACCCGAGCCAGACCACCACCGCAGACACACGGCCGGCGGCTGCCGGCCCCACGCGCCCAAGGCATTTCTTCTCACAGACCGGTTGGGAGAAAGTTGGCATTCTTCCGCAACCACCTTCAGAACTGGACGCCGGGCCCTAGGTCTTCATCGCAGCTGCCGGTCACACCGGATAGAGCCGCCGGCCCCATGCGCCCGACGGTCGTCACGGCCTCCTCGCAGAACAGGACGCCGGGGCCCGATCTGCTTCGTACCGCCCTGGAGCCCAACTAGCCGACGGCCGCCGGTGCACAGAGCCGTCTATAGCCCACGCGCCGCCGAGAAGCTGTCTCCCGCCTGACCCATCTCCTCCGCCGCAGCACCGAGCAAGAGCCCGTCCGGCGGCGGCCCTCTTCAGATCCAGCAGGGGCTCGCCCTTGTGCAGCGCGCCCGCGACCCGCGTGGCCACCGCATGCCCCAGGCCGCAGCCATCCCTGCCTCGCCGCCCGCGCCGCTCAGCAGAGGAGCTTCACCATCGCACCCAACTCGGCAGATCCGCGCCCTCCTCGGAGCCGCCAGATCCGCAACCTCTCCGACACAGCCAAGCTGTGCCGCCCTACGCGCGCCACCCCACGCTCGGACGCGTCCGCCCCAGCCCGTGTGCGCACCGGCGCGGGAGCAGCGCCCTGGATCCCGCCGAGATGGGCAGCCCGCGCTGCTGGAGCTCGGACGGGAGGAGGAAGTGCCCCGCCACCGCCGAGCCGCGCGGGCATTGCCCGGCGACGTCTGCCGGCGGCGGCGAGGGGAAGATGGCCGGTGGATCTGCGCTGGCGGCGGCTAGGTTTTCGCCCCCCTGCCCTCTCGCGGGAGCGACCCGAGGAGCGCTGGCGTCGTTTTCTAGAATATACTTGCACATTTTCTCTGTATAAGAGCGATCAGTAGCACATACTGGTTGTACGATTTGATTGACAAGCATAATCCAGCAGTAGCAGAGCAGGCCGCCAAAAGGCAGATCTCCAAAACATACAGAAAGTATTTACTTGAACTGAGACCAACAGATGATGCTCCGGGCTTCCAGCTTTCCATTCCATGTAGAAGAAACTTTAGATCCATGGGTCCTATCCTTGCTTAGCCATATGCCATTGCATCATCATTCCGCATCTGCAGTGGAAAAAATAACATGAATCAATTAGACAATTTTTCATCTGGCAAACGAAAACAATCTTGATAACATCACAATTACCATGAACAGCAGGGAAATGCACTCGTTTCACCATTAAAAATGTAACTGTAATCTCTTACTTACTAGGAAACAAGACAGCAGGGCCAAGTGGAAAAATAAGAAAAAAATTACGTTGCCCATCCATCTTGCCATTAGCGGCGTCATATTAGACTTGATCAGTGAGGAGACAATAAGAACTCCAAAAATGTGTCTTTGCTTCTTACATACTCCCTCTGTAAACTAATAAGACATTTTATACCACTAAAGTAGTGACCTAAAACGTTTTATCTACTGATCTAAACGCTCTTATATTTTTTTACAGATGGAGTATTAGACAATGAAAGAACATAGTGCCAAGCATGACTAGCTAGCATGTGCACCTGTACAAATACAATAACGAATGTCTAGAAATGAAAACGGCAAAAACAAAAAACATTATGTGCTAGTATCTTGCTTGATCAGACTGACCTACAATTATCGCCTTTAAGAAAAATATATATATTACTTTTCATCCACTAACCTTGGAAGAAGGAAAGGAAGACTCCTGCAGTATGCTGGTCATAACATCCAAGGCTTTCATCCGGATCAAGCGGCACTCCTCGAGCCCATGAGGCTCGCACAGGCTGAAGGTGACGAGCTTCTTCTTCCTCTTGATCCAATCGCACAACTTCTTGGCCTCCTTTGCCCTTCCCTTGAATCGAATCCAAGGCATTCATCATTTTACAACCAGTAGATGCCAAGATGAGTAGTCTGGCAATTTACAGAAAAGAAATGGATAGACAGATACTTGTTAAAATTCAGCGCATTTTGGCAGGCAGGCACGTACCACCATTGCAGCAGCGGGGGCAATAGACTGGTGTCCTTTGAGGTTGTTCGCAAGGCCCAAGGCGCACGTGCGGATCACGCTGCTATGCTGGATCATGTCGTCAAAAGGCGCCGCGCCATGCTTCAGCAGCTCACACATCAGGTCAGCCTCCCTGGTGATACACTTGAAACCAATGTTTTTTGCATCAGTCAAAAGACCACAGAAAGAATCAAACGAAATACGCTATGATTGAGAGGGATAGCATTCCAGTGGTACCATACAAAAAATATTATTTTGTTTTGTTTGGTTTGTTCAGGCAAGGTAGGTACATACCACAAGAGCAACGGCAGAAGGAACACACAATTCACCCCCGGAAAGGTGTGATGACACCCGGGTGTCCCGGCACCCTCCTATCTCGGCCATCCAGTGAAAATAAGATTCGTGCCAGCCTCTGTCAATTGCAGCAGCAGCAGCGTAATTAGGCAGGCTTTTGTCAAGGAGACTAGAGGAGGAGCATAACTAGGTTTGGCAGGAGTAGGCTGGCAGGAGGAAGTCTATTGGACCGTGACTCGAGGCATGCAGCGCTCCCAAGTCGCTGTTCAAAATCTATGTTTCTCTGCCACGTTTTCATGGTTTCACATGCATGCACAATCTCTCTCACCTCTCACGCTTTCTCTCTCACAGGCTTTCTCTTCACTAGTCAAATCTGACAAATGCAACAACACAAAAAAAAACTATCTCCCCTGACACGCTCTCCTTCTCTCACTTACATGCACACTTGCAGGTTCTCTCTTCATTAGAAAAAAGCGTTCTCTCTCTCACACTTGTCTGGAAAAGTAAGGCTCTCTCTTCAATTTAAAATTGCATTTCAGGATACATCAACTCACTCATGTGCATAAAGCAACATCCTGATGGTAACCTAGAGAAAGGGAAGATGGTGGTCCTGCCTTCACCACCACGCGCTCCAGAAAGTACGGCGCCCAAGGTGCGCGCACACTGGGTACCGCCCCAGCCGGGCTGGGTTAAGTTGAACACGGATGGGAGCTACATAGCGGCCACAGGTGCGGCGGGAGGAGGTATGATCCTGCGTGATGACAGAGGCGAGATCATCTACAGCGCATGTAGGGAGCTACGTACATGTGACAACGCTTTAGAGGCGGAGTTAGAAGCGTGCAGAGAAGGCTTGGAGCTGGCCTTGCACCGATCTAACCTACCTATTCTGGTTGAGTTGGATAGCGCGGAGGCGGTGTCGATGATTACAGCACGCGAGATGGATAGATCGTCACATCGTGCACTTATAAAGGAGATTCGTAGGTTGGCTGGAAGCGATGCTAGGGAGATCTCTTTTACTCTTTGTAGCCGTCTGCAGAACATGATTAGTCATGAGCTGGCCGCCTATGGCCGTAGCACTCCGCGCACAGCAGTCTGGCTTACTGCCGGGATGGACTTTGTTATAAACCTGGCTCTCGCTGAGAAGCCTCCTTGAGTAATGAGAATTCTTTTTTCCCGCAAAAAAAAAAAATTGCATTTCAGGAAGTGTATCTCTCCAAACTCTGGGTCACGGGCGATGTTTTGTGTATACACGAACCAGCTTTGTCAGCTCAATTGGCCAGTATCGACATCTGCCACCTGCTGCTCTGCGCGGACTGGAGAGAGAGAGCCGAATGAATCCTTCCATCAGCCCCGGTACCACCCTGCCGCATTACTGTTCACTAGGCTTGCTAAACAACACACTATGACAGGACATGGCACAGATCTCTAGCTACTGTATTTTACATGGACGTACAGGATAACCGGGGGTACCGACCCCCGGGACCTAAAAAGCCAGTCTCAATTCACCCCCTGCGCCACAGATCGAAAGTGCAAACTGCTTGATAAGGCTACTCTGAATGATAGTGCTGATTGGTAAAGTGCCATCCAAGGTACGTTCCACTCGAGTCTTCCACTCGGACAAGAGTTCCTCCTCCATCTTGAGACACTACTTAGAAAAAAATTGTTAGTTTGAGAAATATGTTGTCGCAAACATTTTCAGTTAAGCAATCGATGGTTTAGTAAAGAAGCAAGAGGGTAACTTACAGATTTGGCAACAGCAGCAAACATGTCAGCAGTAGCAGCGATTTGCAAATCCTCCAGATTTTGGTCGTCAGCAGCATCGGCAACGAACTCAGAAGCATTGCGTTTGTAATACTCCTCAAGATAGTTGCTATAGTCGGACCACTTAACCAAACCGCACAGTGGTAGCAGCCTTTCCCATCCCCATAGTTTCTCAAAAAGATCTTCTGAAACAAAACATTACCAAAAACAACATTACATATGAAGCATATTGCAAGGGAAATATGAAGGGCCCAAAGTAAGCGTAATTGTGGCGATTAGCTTCCCTCTTACCTTCTTTCCTCTCCTCACCCTTTTCACCACGTTTAATGTTTTTCGTATACTGGGAACTGAATACATCAGAAATGCCGCCCCTGGTGATCATACAGTGAGATGGTATAGTACCAGAATGCTTATCATCAAGAAGTAACAAACTAATTCTCTTAAGTTATACCAAATGTCAGCAGCAGCGGCGATCTGCAAATCTTCGCGAGTTTGGTTGGCAGCAGCAACATCGGCAATGAACCCGTGAGCATTGCGTTTGTAGTACTCCTCAAGATAGCTGCTATAGTCAGACCACTTAACGGAACCGCACAGTGGTAGCAGCCTTTCCCACCCCCATAGTTTCTCAAAAAGATCTTCTGAAACAAAACATTACCCAAGTAATTTATTTTACATATGAAGCGTATTGCAAGGGAAATATGAAGGCCTTTAGTAACCATAATTGTGGTGATTATTTTCTGTGTTACCTTCTTGCCTCTTCTCACTCTTTTCATCACATTCAATACTTTTCTTATACTGAGAATTCAATACATCTGAAATGCCGCCGCCCCTGGTGATCATACAGTGAAATGGTACAGCATCACAATGCTGCTTACCATCAAGAAGCAACAAACTAATTCTCTTCAACCACATATAGCTGCATCAAGAAAGAATAAACGAATGGAACATCCATACCCTGTGGTGTTTGCTGCCCCATCAGCTGCAATGTCGTCCCTATCAACACCATGATCATTTGTACTAGCAGGTTCTTCCTTATCAATCTTGTGCCCAGAAGCAGCAGCAGAAGACTCTTCTAGTATGTCGATCATAACATTCAAGGTCCGGTACCGAACTATGCGGCTGTTCTCAATCTCATCAGGTATGTAATATTCACTAGTAAAAAAGGGGGCTTTCGTTCGGGCCTAGCCAACCCATTAGTCCCGGTTCTTATACGAACCGGGACCAACGGGTGCATTCGTCCCGGTTCGTGAGCCCAGGTGGCCGGCCGGGGCCTCGCGGGCTTTGGTCCCGGTTCGTCTGGACCCATTTGTCCCGGTTTTAGGAACGAACCGGGACCAATGGGTCTCGCTCCTGGCCCATAACCATTGGTTCCGGTTCCAGCCACGAACCGGGACAAATGATTTGCCTATATATACCCCATCGCCAGCGAGCAGAGAACTCCACCCTGCTCTGTTTTTTGCTGGCCGGCGAGGGGAGGGCATTTGGGTGCTCTAGCTCACCTCCTATGCACATGAGGTGTTCGATGAAATGTCCGAGCCACACTAGTTAATATTTCTTCTTTCGAAACTCGACCTCCGAGCTCCATTTTCCCCGAGATTTTTCTAAGTTTAGCGGTCCGTCACATCCCGTCTCCGTCTTCACCGCCGTCGATCGCCCGCGCCGATCTCGTCGCTGACACCACCGTGGTGAGCCTCTTGTTCTTATCTTCTTTCTGAAAGAAAATAAAATTCTTACTTGAGATAGATACTTGTCTAATTTTCTTACTTTTATTATTCCTTGTTATTATATAGTGCGATGGTTCTAGTATCCGCCCCCGTCGGCCCTCGTCCTGTCTATGATTCGGATGTGGTATATATTATCTTTTTATAACTATTTGGTTCATTTATTGTTTATGACAATTATGCCGACCAACGTGACATAGATTTTATTTATGTAGGAGGTGGTTGAACCGGAAATTCCAACCGACCCTATTGTCGAGAGGTTAAATTTAGTCAAAGAAGAAAACAATTACTTGAAGGAGAAAATAAAAAAAATTGAGGAGGAGAAGATGATATTGCAGTTGCATGTTGCGGATGTCGTCGATGATCACAAGATCAAGATGGATGCAATGCGGTTGAAGATTAGAAAGATTAGAAAATATGCCATTCATACCGAGGCTTGGTATCATTATGCCGTTGGATCAATTGTTACCTTAGTTGTGATTATGATCATATTTATTGTTGCATTGAAAGGTTTTACATAGTTTCAATGTATGGTTAAACTAGATGCTCTGGAGAGCTATATGTTGTTCAATTTGAACTATGTATGTACTTTGGTTTTAATGTGATGATGAACTACTATTAATTTGGTCACTTATCTATCCATGTTCATTTGTAGTGCTTTTCAATTTCAGGGTCTTATAGCTGAAAAAAATCAGTAAATGAATGAAAAATAACAAATGAAGTCAGAAAGGGTTGAAAATTGATGATGTGGCTTTGAATGGTG